>NC_087202.1:62707524-62727524 GCF_015104395.2 Macrobrachium nipponense | reverse complement strand
CGATGCTGGTGCGTAGTGGATTAATGTCCTGTGTGCTTTCCTTATTTTTCCTGGTATAGTTTTGGGCACTATTAATCTACCTCTGCTTGCTCTTTCTGATATTTTTAGCTCCATGATGTTTTCAGCTATTCCTTCTATCTGTTTCCATGCCTGAATTATCATGTAGCGTTCTCTTCTACTTTCTAGACTATATAATTTTAAGGATTGTAGTCTTTCCCAGTAGTCAAGGTCCTTAACTTCTTCTATTCTAGCTGTAAAGGACCTTTGTACACTCTCTATTGTGCAATAATCCTTTTGATAGTGTGGGTACCATATCATATTGCAATATTCAAGTGGACTACAAACATATGTTTTATAAAGCATAATCATGTGTTCAGCTTTTCTTGTTTTGAAATGCTGTAACAACATTCCCATTTTTGCTTTACATTTTGCCAATAGAATTGCTATTTGATCGTTGCATAACATGTTCCTATTCATCATCACACCAAGGTCTTTAACTGCTTCCTTATTTGTGATTGTCTCATTATTAGGTCCCTATATGCATATAGCTTTCCTTCTCTGTCTCCATAGTTTATTGATTCAAATTTATCAGAGTTAAATACCATCCTATTTACCTCTGCCCAATCATATACTTTGTTAAGGTCTCTTTCTAGCGCATTCCTATCTTCATCACAAGTAATTTCTCTACTTATTCTTGTGTCATCGGCGAAACTACTCACTACCGAGTCCTTAACATTACTGTCTATGTCTGCAATCATAATAACAAACAGTAATGCAGCTAATACCGTACCTTGTGGCCCTCCGGAAATTACCTTAGCTTCATCCGATTTCTCATCGTTTGCAATAACTATCTGTTTTCTGTTGTGTAAAAATTCTTTTAACCATCTTCCTACTTTATCCACTATATCATGTTTTCTAATTTTCTTCGCTAATATATTATGGTCTACCTTGTCAAAAGCTTTTGCAAAGTCTAGATAAACCACATCTGTTTCATTTCCACTTTTCATATTTTTGTATATGTTTTCATGGTGGACTAACAGTTGGGTTTGTGTACTTTTTCCAGGTACGAAACCATGTTGTCCAATATTAAAAAGATTATTTTTTATTAAATGTTTCATAATATTTTTCTTCATTACCCTTTCATACACTTTCATAATATGTGATGTTAGACTCACAGGCCTATAATTACTTGCCTCTAGTCTTGATCCACTTTTGAATGTAGGGGTAGTATATGCTAATTTGTGCTCATCATAAATCTTGCCTGTATCTACACTTTGTCTTAATAATATTGCAAGTGGCTTTGCGATAGAATGAACTACTTTCTTTAACAAAATAGCAGGAACTCCATCAGGCCCTGCTGCAGCTCCATTTTTAATTTCATTAATAGCCTGCACAATATCAGCTTCATTAATATCTAAGTCAGCTAAATATTCACTATTTTCGTCCCTTACTTCTATATCATTATCTTCATTATCTATTCTAGGGGTGAATTCTCTCTTATATCGTTCTGCCAATATGTTGCAAATTTCCTTTTTTTTCATTCGTTAATCTCCCTTCAATTCTTAGAGGGCCTATTTCTATTCTTCTTTTATTCATCTTTTTCGCGCATGAGTATAATAGTTTGGGGTTTTGCTTGATATTTATTGAGGTTTTTTCTTCCAAGTCCCGTTTTTCATTTTCTTTTGATTGAATAATCTTTTGTTCTGCATTTTCTATCTTACTTTTTAGTTCTATAACTTTCCATAACAAAGAGAGATAACAAAATCAGTGTCTTATGTGCAATGTTTATGGATGTGGCACTGAATGAATGAATGAGTGGATGATACAGTCATCCATTAAGCGTTTTAAAGTGAAAAGGATTATCTACGCGAGGTAAAATGCAACCAAGCTAAAAATCAAACCGTAGAAAATGTTCTTTAAAACGATATTAGGTTATCAATATTACATACTTCTTTCCAGATTACAATACGAACAGCACCCGCTGCGCCGTTAGATCTGTTTGATAGACGTTTCTCGGGGGGATCTGTCTCCACCTCAATTTTTTAATAAATACTTAGGGGTGGGCACGATATCCAATAAGCATAAATTATGCTGGTCTCTCTATTTGGGAAATTTGAAGTCTCTACCATTTCATATTGGATGGTCGGATGGCCTTCAATGTCATGATTATTAGATGAAGCAACTCAGCTAGTTTGCCACTAAATGTGCGACTGAATTTGGTACTGAGCCATCTCTTTTACCAATCTGGATAAAATGTAACTCATATGGAAATTCCATACATACATCCTGCAGCAACCCACAGGATAAAACGGATCAAAAGCAACCATACAGTTAACAACAATTCATACCTACGATTAGTTTATCTCTGGCCGTGGTAACATGAAAGAAATGAAGATTTCTCAGTCATCTATCATTACATTTCAGTTGCGCAATTCCTACATTCTAATGCTTTTATTCTGTATTTTAAAATAACTAACAGCTATCGAATTTTGTTTGAGTGCACTGTTATGTCGGATTTTGTTTGAGTATACTGTTATGGTGGCAATCTTGTTATGGTAATGAAATTTTCAGCTACGATTACATGCATGAAGGGAGGAACTCCCAAGAGTGACGATTCATCAACGTCTAATTTAACGGAAGGAAGTGGTAAAAAAAAACTGCAAATAAAATTATAAGTTGTCCTTTCTTCTCACAAATATTTATATTTTTGGTTGTTAGTGATGACGAGATTTCAGTTAAAAGAGGATTGTTGAAACTCCCTCAAATGAGATCTATATTACTGCAACAAAGGAAACGGGAGAAGTAATGTTCACCGTAAGGAACGCCACATAAATGCGAACGCTTAATAACCTCTTTAATTAAATCAACAAGTGTTACTGGTTATGTTCACCCAGTAAAGATTCAAAGTCATTCTTAGCACAAACGCACAGCGAGAGAGAGAGAAAGAGAGAGAGAGGTGGAAATCGTATTTGAATAAACCATAAACATTTTTGAAACCAGATGTGAATCGTGAACCTCACCTGCGTCCTCAAATTTTATAACCATAATTGATAATTAGTATTTGAAGCACAAGACATAAAATAAATATATTAAACGTGAAGCTAAAAGACAGAATTCCATTTGCATGAAACTGTAGCCAAACCCAAAATTTTCACGTTTATAAAACAAAGCAAAAGCCAATTAAATGACTCCTATTGTACTCCAGGCATTGGATAAAACCCAGAGATGAATCATTCCTATTTCTGATTGGGATAAATCACTGCAGCGCCAAGAGAAGCATGTGGGGGTTGCGGGTGAAGAAGGGGGATTATACTCCAACGTAATCTTATAAAAAAAAGAAGAAGAAAAGTTAAGACGGGAAAGTATGCAAGGGAAAAAGGAAACAGCCATGGACCACTTGCAATCATTTCGAATTTTGATTCCCATGAGAAAACGTTACTTGCTGTTGCAAACAAATCAAATATATCGGAAAGTTATAGAGCTTAGCGATGAAAAAGACACAATTATTAACGTGTATAAGAATCTCATATGATAAGTACGGACAAATCTAATTGAGGAATTTATTTAAAATGAATGAGCAATGAAATTGTTTGGTTTCTCATTTTATATCTTAATAATGTCTTATATCCCCATCAATGAGGTCTGGCCGGTCGGCTGTACAATGTGCGTGTTTGCTAATTCTGACGAACCACATTACATGGGTAGTTATGAACCTCTCACTGATCAACAAAGACCATCGCTTCCAGTGGGAGTAATCCTACCTAAAGACTTTTCATGACTTTCATCTTCATGGCAAACTATCTTACATAATGCTATCCGTGCTTTGTTAATCTACACATAATTCAAATACATTTCCTCACAAGAAGAAACACAATAAATGGGAAGACACTTGGGTGCAACATTTGGGACACAATAAAGGGGAATAAGCATTGAGTTTAACTACTAGGAAGAACAAGAGATAAACAAGTTTTAATTTACTAAAAAGGGTTTGGAGGAAACAAGATGCAAGGACCTCTTTAAACGAGCAACCTTAACTTATAAAGGACAAAATTTATAGTCACTTCTGTCTCTCAAGATAACATTTCTCACAAAACAATAAAGAAAACCATGTGTATCTAAGATGTTATAAATACGTTCGTAGTGACGGAGGTCGGATCATAAGGAAGTAAAATACCAGTACATACCCACACACACACATTTATCAAATATGAAAAAATAAAGTTTATTCTAAAGAGGCACCTAAATGGGATAGAAACATACTGGAAAAAAAATATAACATTCAGATGTGATTTACAACCAGTAAACATACAGGAACTTATTAGTATATATATGAATATCATATTATTATATATATATATATATATATATATATATATATATATATATATATTATATATATATATATATATATATATATGAATTGGATTCGAGCTACAAATGCTTTAATATCTAATTCGCTCTACCTCGGAATTGATATATTTTCATATTTGTAAACCGAAGGGGAATTTTTAGTGATAATGATTTCCTTCCCTCATGGATCGAACCACCGTCCAGCGGACAGTGACATTAGCCTAATCGTCACTGTCGTCTTGACTTCGTCCCTTGTCCGCTGGACGGTGGTTCGATTCCCCCCCCCCCCCCCATGAGGGAAGGAAATTATTATCAACTAAAAATTCCCATTCGGTTTACATATAAGAAAATATATCAATTCCGAGGTAGAGCGAATTAGATATTAAAGGACATTTGTAGCTGGAATAATTTATATGAATAATGGTGATGTGATAATTATTGTTATATATATATATATATATATATATATATATATATATATATGTATATATATATATATATATATATATATATATATATATATATATATATATATATATATATATATATATATATATATATATATATATATATATATATATATATATATGTATATATATATATATATATATATATATATATATATATATATATATTTATATATATATATATATATATATATATATATATATATATATCATATATATATATATGCTTAAAAAATCACAGTAGATGCACGTGACTTCATAAATAAGCGAATACCACGGGAAATGATAGACAGGAATCCAAGCGCTTTCGTCTTTATTCAGACATCGTCAAGGAGCTACTAAAGTACAATCGGAGAGGAAGGCCTCAGGTACAAACAAGATCAGGAATACCAGATGGTTAATTATCAAAACGGTAAAAATTAAAAGGATAATCCAGGATTATCGGATATCACACGGTCACAAACTTAAACAGATTCTGACCCTAACCGAAATTACAAAGTATCTTTACAGTCCAAAACATGTAAAAACTGAATATATTAAGTTTTGTTGCTTATATTTATCTACAACTTTTTTCATTATGAAAGCATCAAGTTTAAATAAACCAAGACTTAAATTTAGAACATTTTCTATTATTTGGAACTTGATAAAACAAGATTCAAAGATATTCCTTTTAACTGTGTCATTACATGGGACTAAGGCTCTTGCTTGACTCCAGTTAATAGGATGGTCTAAATCTCTCATATGTACAAATAATGCATTCGATATTTGCCCAGTTCTCACAGAATAGATGTTGCTTAAGACGCTGTGAAAGAGATTTGCCAGTCTGTCCGTAATAGATTATATCACACTTTTTGCAAGGAATTTCATATATGCAGCCTGGAAGATCTTTAGGAGAATTTTTGATTACTAAACTCTTGACATTAATATTACTGAAAACAACATTTATGTTAAAAAAGCTTTAAAATTCTAGGAATATCTAAAAACCTTTCATCATAAGGTAATTTTTAGAATGTTATGCTTACTAAATTCAAGTTTGTCATTAGTTGAATAAAATGTTTTTTCTAGCTCTTTTCCATGCCAACATCTACAAAAGTCCTTGGGTATTTAAGTTTCAATGCAATATCATAAATAGTTTTAATTTCAGCGTCAATAAACTGCGGGCTACAGACGTAAAGCCCTTAGGAACATCCCAGAAAAAACAGAGAATTTAACATTTTGATGGTGATTGGAGTAGTAATGAACAAAAGAGGCAATATTAGTTGATTTTCGAAAGACTGAAAAGGTGAAATTCTATCATTCCTATGGACAGTTACATCAAGAAAATTCAAATTACAATTTCTTTCTTCTCTACAGTAAATTTTATAGAAGGGACTAAATTATTGAGATTATTAAGGAATTCCTGGAGGTTTTCGTGAACTGGCCAAATACAGAATATATCATCCATGTATCTAAACCAAATAACTTTTTAGGGCAAAATTCTTGGTAAGAGTTTTGTCTCAAAAATTCCATGTAAATATTGCTAAGGACAGGAGATAAGGGATTACCCATGGCCATGCCAAACTTTTGTACAAAAATTCCCCATTGAAACAAAATTTACTATCTTTGATACATAACCTTATGAGACCTAATGAGATTTTCTACACTTAAGGAATGTCATGACGCTCTAATTCCTCTTCCAAATATTCAAGTAAGTCATCCACAGGCACTTTTGTAAATAAAGAGACAACATCAAAACTAACCATATTAAAATCATAATTCAAATTTAAACTATTCAATTTATTTATAAAATCAACATTGTTTTAACAGTCGCGTTAGAAATATTTCCTACCAAAGGAGTAAGAATTTTTACAAGCCATTTAGATAAATTATACGAAACTGAGCCCACAGAACTAATGATTGGTCTGATAGGGTTATTGATTTTATGTGTCTTGACTAAACCATACATGTAAGGTAGGGAGGCGCATTGCGGTGTAAACTGTTTAATTAAATGGTCCAAGCCCTTCAAATGGATTTAATTTGTTTATTAAAATGGGAGTTAACTGTCTGTGTAGGTCAGACCTCAGTTTCGTATAAGTATCAGTGTCATTTAGCAATGTCATTATTTTACTTATATAGTCACTTTTATTCATAATTACCACTGCTATTTAGATTTATCTGCTTTGTCACCTTCACTGTTTCGTCTTCTTTAATTTTCTTAAAAGCCTGGAGAAATCTCACGGGTACATTAGGGGGAGAAGGTTTACTCATAGCACCATACACAATACCTTTACAAATATTGATATCATCAGGGCATAGGTTTTGATTCAATTTTTCTAAATAACAAAAGGATTTTGAGATGTCGACACTCCAGGTTACCATTAAACTACACCAAAGCTTAACCATATCCCAAAGCCGCTATCGTAGCACTATCCACTGGTTTGTCAGATAAATTAATCATGAAGTCCACGTTGGCATGCTTAGTCCAGTCGCTTTCAGCAATAAGATTTTTCACTGATACTTATACGAAACTGAGGTCTGACCCTACACAGACAGTTAACTCCCATTTTAATAAACAAATTAAATCCATTTTGAAGGGCTTGGACCATTTAATTAAACAGTTTACACCGCAATGCGCCTCCCTACCTTACATGTATGGTTTAGTCAGACATAAAATCAATAACCCTATCAGACCAATCATTAGTTCAGTGGCTCAGTTTCGTATAATTTATCTAAATGGCTTGTAAAAATTCTTACTCCTTTGGTAGGAAATATTTCTAACACGAATGTTAAAAACAATGTTGATTTTATAAACAAATTGAATAGTTTAAATTTGAATTATGATTTTAATATGGTTAGTTTTGATGTTGTCTCTTTATTTACAAAGTGCCTGTGGATGACTTACTTGAATATTTGGAAGAGGAATTAGAGCGTCATGACATTCCCTTAAGTGTAGAAAATCTCATTAGTCTCATAAGGTTATGTATCAAAGATAGTAAATTTTGTTTCAATGGGGAATTTTTTGTACAAAAGTTTTGGCATGGCCATGGGTAATCCCTTATCTCCTGTCCTTAGCAATATTTACATGGAATTTTTTGAGACAAAACTCTTACCAAGAATTTTGCCCCAAAAAGTTATTTGGTTTAGATACGTGGATGTATATTCTGTATTTGGCCAGTTCACGAAAACCTCCAGGAATTCCTTAATAATCTCAATAATTTAGTCCCTTCTATAAAATTTACTGTAGAGGAAGAAAGAAATTGTAATTTGAATTTTCTTGATGTAACTGTCCATAGAAATGATAGAAATTTCACCTTTTCAGTCTTTCGAAAATCAACTAATATTGCCTCTTTTGTTCATTACTACTCCAATCACCATCAAAATGTTAAATTCTCTGTTTTTTCTGGGATGTTCCTAAGGGCTTTACGTGTCTGTAGCCCGCAGTTTATTGACGCTGAAACTTTAAAACTATTTATGATATTGCATTGAAACTTAAATACCCAAGGACTTTTGTAGATGTGGCATGGAAAAGAGCTAGAAAAACATTTCATTCAACTAATGACAAACTTGAATTTAGTAAGCATAACATTCTAAAAATTACCTTATGATGAAAGGTTTTTAGATATTCCTAAAATTTTACAGCTTTTTAACATAAATGTTGTTTTCAGTATATTAATGTCAAGAGTTTAGTAATCAAAAATTCTCCTTAAGATCTTCCAGGCTGCATATATGAAATTCTTGCAAAAGTGTGATAAAATCTATTACGGACAGACTGGCAAATCTCTTTCACAGCGTCTTAAGCAACACAATATTCTGTGAGAACTGGGCAAATATCGAATGCATTATTTGACATATGGAGAGATTTAGACCATCCTATTAACTGGAGTCAAGCAAGAGCCTTAGTCCCATGTAATGACACAGTTAAAAGGAATATCATTGAATCTTGTTTTATCAAGTCAAATAATATAAATGTTCTAAATTTAAGTCTTGGTTTATTTAAACTTGATGCTTTCATAATGAAAAAAGTTGTAGATAAATATAAGCAACAAAATTAATATATTCAGTTTTTACATGTTTTGGACTGTAAAGATACTTTGTAATTTCGGTTAGGGTCAGAATCTGTTTAAGTTTGTGACCGTTGATATCCGATAAGTCTGGATTATCCCTTTTAATTTTTACCCTTTTGATAATTAACCATCTGGTATTCCTGATCTTGTTTTGTACTGAGGCCTTCCTCTCCGATTGTACTTTTAGTAGCTCCTTGACGATGTCTGAATAAAGACGAAAGCGCTTGGAATTCCTGTCTATCATTTCCCGTGGTATTTGCTTATATATATATATATATATATATATTGATATATATATATATATATATATATATATATATATATATATATATATATATATATATACATACACACACACACACACACATATATATATATATATATATATATATATATATATATATATATTATATATATATATATATATGTATATATATAGTCATAATCGTTATATTTTTGCGGTTTACCTACTCTTGTTTTCCTTTCCTCTAATAATTTGGAGTTCGAAAGAAACAGAATTTTGGGAGTACCATTTGGATTTTAGGAAATACGAAAGTAAAGTTGTTTTGGAAAAACACCATATCATAATGAAGTCCCTGCAGGTCTGTGACATGTCGCCTATGTAATTTTAGGAATAATAGGAAGGACTGGCCAGAAGATCATTATAAGATTTTCCATGCAATTTAATGCGGAAGAGTGTTCTCTACCTGTCCTCACCTTTCTGTCCCTTGCACCTGCATCCTCGAAATTAGTTTCCGTCTGACCTGACCCTTATAATCTCTATGTAGTTTCCTGTGCTGATTTACTCTTTTGTTGCTCTCAACTCTCAAATAATTTACGCCTTGTATTCCTTTCCCATCTTTTGTGGTACTGGCCTGTGCGTGACTACAATTCCAAATACCTGTCAGCTTTGAAGCATCCCAATGGCACCCCAAACAATGGGCCAGCCATATGCAATCACAACAAAACGACAATGACTCTATTGTCCCTTGTCTTGTATATAGAGGGGCATCGCTGATGTATACAGTATAGCAGGAGTTTGAGTCAAGGAGGGAGGAACCGTTGCCGGACACATTTGTCGCTTAGATGACACTTCCCGATGTCAGTAGTAATGTTGCTGGTTGTTACTCTGTCCCGCTTAAGAACCTGTTGCCTGCCAGTACCTGAGGGCTTGGCGAAAAGTCCATACCCGACGCCCATTGATGCTGCACCTTTTGGAAAGGTGAGCGTGCGTACCATCGCTGATTAACTTCTGCGTTATGAACTTGTAACCAGAAGCACACTGCCTTCCTTCAGCACATTCTCCCTGGGTTGGGACCGATTGCAATGCCGATTTCCATTGAAGTTTCTGCTCACCGCAGAATGGCTCTGTTTCTCCACACGTCTCGTCCATGGAATAATGTAAAGTGAATAGAAGTTGTATGCCGGCCTTACCATAGCCTCATACTTTGTTTCTTGCTGTTTTGCTGTTCTCTGAGACCTTAACTCTGCAATCCCCCTTCGAGATTTCTGCTGTGTGAGCTCTGGTA
Organism: Macrobrachium nipponense; assembly: GCF_015104395.2. Taxonomy (NCBI): domain Eukaryota; kingdom Metazoa; phylum Arthropoda; class Malacostraca; order Decapoda; family Palaemonidae; genus Macrobrachium; species Macrobrachium nipponense. The sequence goes on along the minus strand of NC_087202.1, from coordinate 62,717,135 downwards.
AAGTTGCAAATGTAAATTAGTGGAAACACCAATCAACGTTATGTTACTTACAATTACAGTGATAAATTAATGATGTGCTACATGTAGATTTCATGTTTTGAAGTGTCAGTATTTCGCTTGGTGTTATCCCAGTTAATTTCTCTTGTCATTCCTTCGTGTGTTACAACGACCCCTGCATTGCAGATCGATTCATTAGTGTCCCAGGTATTCGTCTTCATTAGATCAACAGTACCACTTCATTGACATTACCAGCGTCTTATCTGGTCAAGCATTCCCGGAAGCAAATTCCTGAAGTCTGGAAGAAAATAAACCTCTCGGATATTAGAACCAATCAGAGCGTGATTTGGAGCCGTGACGTCGTGGGACTCCGCCCTCCTAGTGTTACAACCTATACACTTTTCTTAATTCTTGCAGAAGCACCAGTTTTGAAAATGTAATCTTATTTTATAGGTTATAATATTGGTAAATATAGTTATTATAGATGTATACAGAAAATATGTCTGAAATAGGTGGTACCAGCTAATATTTACCCTGGCACTTATGTATCATAAAAAGGTATTGAGATACAGCAAGGCATAAGGCAACATTGCTCAATGAAAAACACGCAGAAGAGCGCTCTTTAATAGTTCTAGGGGATGGAGTTGAACAGGTGGTGATATATTCAATCATTATGAAAATGGAAAAGGAAGGGGCAGGATTCGAAAATGACTTAATCAAGATAGGGACGCTATTCTTCTCTAAGGATGGGTTAGTATTAGCAGGAAATATAGAAGATGCAAAGAAAAATATAAAAATTTTAATAGATATAGGAAATAAATATGGGATAGAAATAGATAAAGAGAATAGTTGCATCATTGTTTTCAATATGAAATTTATTAAGCTACAGAAAAAGGAACTGATGGACAAAGAACAGAAATTAGCCAACCTAACCTACTCGGTGATAGAGAAAAGTTGTAACAAAGTACTTATAGGTAAAACGTACCAGAAAAATATAGCTCTACCATCTATCTTATATAGGTCTAATATAGTTATTTTAACAGATACAGAAATAGAACAAGAGCTAAATATAATAAAGAGACACTAGAATGGGAACACCTTTTGTCCTTTTTGTGTGAATATAGAAAATTATATATTTCATTTTCTATTATATTGTTTTGCTTACAGGGAAGAACGAATTAGAATAATTGACCTTCAGCAACCATATGAAGAAATTGAAGCGATAATATTGGAAAATTCCTATTTAAAGAAGAACATAATGAAATAAAAAAAAGAGACCTTAAATCAGATGCGGAAGAAGACAAAAAAGAATTAAAGAGCTTAACAAATAAAAAAATACCTCATACGACTAAGAGGCGCCGTTGTAAAGGCAAAGCCTCGACCCATAACTGGCAATCAGCTGCTCCATTACACGATTCATGCAGAAGCACCGGTTTTGAAAATATAATCTTATATAATAGGTTATAATATTGGTAAATATAGTTATTAAAAAGGTACTGAGATACGCAAGGCATATGGCTGGCAACATTGCTCAATGAGAAACACGCAGAAGGAAGAGCTATGATCCCCCTGGTAATCAGCTGCTTTATTACATAATACTTCACCCCTTGAAATTACTTAACTACATGGCCTAGACATGTAGGCATTTAGTACATGAAGTTGACCAATATAGGCTGAAAGTTTAAGATTTCTGTTACTTTAATTGAATTTTCACTGGAATCATTGCACCCTTCAGCATGCACAAATTTTGCTTTGTTGATCATATATATTTCCACTGCAAGTTGATTTATTCTTTGCTGCTTATATACATACATATTTTCTATGATTGTATTATAGTTTTGACTCAATGACTCAAAGTCATATCTGTTAATAATATCCAACGGAAATAAGTAACAAATTCATTCTAATCAAAGACATAAAACATATGTTTTAGCACAGATAAGTCCTAAAGTATAAATTTACTATATATCTATTGCAACCTAGGGTATGCACAGGTTTTGTTGTGCAGATGCAAGGAGGGCGGAGTCTCACGACGTCACGGCTCCAAATCACGCTCTGATTGGTTCTAATATCCGAGAGGTTTATTTTCTTCCAGACTTCAGGAATATGCTTCCCGGAACCCAGTGTGAAGGGTGTGCTACAGTTTACCCCTTGTACTATTCCCTTACAAGAACCCTGATAACTTTCCAATTCTGACTTTATGAATTTAACCAGGTTGTTTTAGTGTATATAACTGCAGTAGTGTGGTACACTGCTTTGTGTTTCTTACCAGCTATCGTGACCAGGAGTGCCACAGGGATCTATTATAGCTCCCGTACATTTCTCCTGATCTCCTTTGGTGAAATATATGTATTTTAGTGGACATTCTAGGTTTATCTCAAACCCCTAGTAGTTGTTGGTGATTTAATTTCATTAAGTATCTCACTTTTCTATTCACCGGTAGGTGGTGAACTTAGTCATACTGTGCTCAGTGCTTAGGTCCAAATTGAAGCCATTCATTTTCATTATTCCAACCATCCTACCTTTACCACGCAATTATACATATATATATATATATATATATAATATATATATATATATATATATATATATATATATATATATATATAACTATATATAATATATATAGACTAGTATATATATATATATACATATAACATATACTATACATATACATACATATACACTATATATACATATATACAAATACTATATATATATATATATATATATATATATATATAGATACTATATATATAATATATATATATACATATATATATATATACATATATATATACATATATATATACATATATATACATATATATATTACATAATATATACATAGACATATACATATACATATACATATACATATTACATACCATATACACCCTATACAATATTACATATATATATATATATATATATATATATATATACTATAATCTATATCCTTAGTACAATATATATACATATATTATATATAACATATATATCAGATACATATATATATATGAAACTATCCATACGATATATATACATTATATATACATATACCATATATATAATATATATATATATATACTATATACATATATTATTAATTATATGATATATACATATTATATATACATATATGATATATACATATATATATATAACATATATATATATATACATACATATATACATAATATACATACATATATATACCCATACATATATATACATATACTATATATACATACATATAATAAATATATATACATATATAAACATATATATACATATATATCATATATATACATATATATTATATACATATAATATACATATATACATATATATAACATATATATTATATATATATATATATATATAATTATATATATTATATAGACAAAACTAACATATATATATATACATATATATATACATATATATACATATACATATATTATTACATATATATAAAAACATAGACATATAATATACAAATATACCAGTATATATATATATAATATATATCTATATATTATATTAACATATATATTAAATAAATATATTAAAATATATATATCTACATATATATATATTCTATATATATACATATATATATACATATATATACAATACATATATATACATCTATATACATATATATACATATATATACATACCTATTATATATACATACTATACATATATATATATACATACATACATATACATATATATCATATATATTACATATATATATAATATAAATAGATATACATATATAATATATATATATATATATATAATATTATGTACAATATATATTTTTTTTTTTACATATATATCCATTATATATACATTCTATTATATATAATATATACATAATATATACATATATATAATAATATATTACCATATATATACCTCTATATAATATATATAATATCATATACATAATTCATATACATATAAACAGTATACATATATAATATAAGTATATTATATCTATATTATATATATTATATTATATATTTATATATATAATTATATATTTTTTTGTTTAACGTAATTATAGCGGCCTTGAAGAGAGGCTAGATACGTAAACGGAAATAATTGAGGGATTTCAAGAGGGAATTGCTTTAACTTACCGTAAACTGATAGTTATTATTAATTTCCTTAGAGGAAGGTCGCCAGAAAACTCAGCTTGTTACTTAACAGCTATTTATTTACAAAAAGGCCCGTGCTGGCCTGGAGAAAAGGTAAATGATATTGGCCCCCACATTGGGGCTTATAATCTCATTCAATTCAAGCTGATTTTCATTCACTTGGGGTAATGCACACTTGCGGGCAGAGAGACGGCACGTGACTCATGGAATCTGGAAAAGAATCCCCAGATTAAACAAGATAAAAGGAAAAAATGACTTCTTGCCTTGATTAATTAATTCTCTAATACTGGGGAGAAGGAACTTTTAAGGTTTCACTGAAGTATGCAATGACTCTATTGGTCTGGGACGATCACACAAGGGGAAGCATGCGCCATGAGGCAGTGAGAGGGAACAAAAGGATGAATTCCTTTTGTTGCTAGAAATTGAATTGGGAGAATGAGGATCAAAATTATAATAGGTGATAAGGGACTGGCAATATGTTGTTTCACAAGACGTACCTGGATGTCGTGTTCAGTGGCTCTTTGTAGAAAAGCATGGCCCCCTTTGTCTGAGGCCTGGGTCATCGGCGCGCCACTCACACCCTGGGTAGGCCTAACAGGAAGGCAGGTAATTTGACCTCTGTCCGAGATCACGTCTCCGCAGCCGACTGAGGCAGAATTCAGGTGGGTTGCTTGGGAGTTGGAGGTCAGCTTAACCCCCCACGATCAAAGGCAAATCCTGGAAAACAAGCATACAGCCAGCAGAGGGGTCACAGGAAAGAGAGCTTAAGGTATAGGTCTAAGAAGTACCAATCTGCCTACACCCTTCCCTTTTGAGATACGTCCCTAAAGCTGACAAAAGACTCTTTTTTCCCCCAACTGGGGAATCCCCTATCTATGGCTGGCGGGTTTTGGTTCCCGCGTTTCCTAAAAATCAGCTGATATTCTAAAGAAATGGCTGCCGTTTTCCAAATCAAATTAATTAATTAATTGCGGGGTAGACGAACGATCTATAAACGTCACAGCTCCCCCTGTTAAGAAGGCATTCACTCCCTTTCAGGTGTGAAGGTCTTGGCTTAAATAAATTGATCGTCTCGACTACCGTTCTCCTACTCCAACTTGAAGTTTTTTGAGCAGCGATACAGCTAACTACAGTGGCCTACCTAACTTATAGGCAAAGATGCTAAGTGTACTAAACTTAATGTTAGTGATGTAGTCTAGCCTAATAATAACTAACGGGTTGTCTTGTGACGACAGTCTACTCTACCCTAGATAAGGTCACTTGAAAATTCTACTTGCTACTAACCTAATGCCCTGGTACTAAATCATTAGCCTAACCTACTCAATACAGTTAATGAAGACGCAATCATTCCAGAGTGTGGTACGCACAGCAGCAGTTCAGCGACGGAATTGTTAAAATACATAATGAGAGGTAATGATGCGTGGGGATGATGAGTGGTTAATTGACCAGGAGGGAAATGCAATGAGGTAATTATATTTAAGTGAGGGTTAATATTACAATGGCTAGGGGTTAGAGGGTTAGTGCTACTGGCAGAGATCAGGCTGGCTACCTTCTCTGGGTAGGTGCCAGGATCATTCTGCAAATGAATGCGCCACTGTACCTCGGGCACAGGTGTCAAGGAGAGCATGTGGCTCTTTTGTTAATATGTTAATGATTGGTTACGTCCCTTCTTCTTCTTCTTCTTATTCCTCCAGGACCTGGCTATACCAGTCCCTAGGAGTAGACGGAGGCACAGACTCTGGGGAAAGGCCAGAAACGCCGGCAGGAGCAGAGGCAGTGGTAGCCTGAGGATTTCAGGAGAACACCCTACTTCGGTATCTGCCGCAACCGTCGTAGAGGTGGAACCTACTGCAGGGGAGGCCCTCACTTCAGCTGCTGCGACAGCCGTCGTAAGGGGAAAACTCCAGGCTGACTCCTGGTCGGCAGTTCCTGGTTTTCCAGAGGAGGTATGAAGGTTAGGTCTGCCAGAGGTTCATCCTCGGGCAACAGTGGTGAGGGTGGAAGAAGACTCATGGACTTTGGGTTGGCCATGGGCTGCTGGGTAAGCTCCATGCCTGTTGGAGGATCTCCTGTAGGAGGATCCTTGGTTAGGTTAGGCGCCGGCGATAGCTCAGGGCCAGGCGCAGAGGTCAAGTTCGGTGGTGGCTCTACGTCCAGGCTGGACGGAGCTTGGCACTGCCCAGTGCTGCCAAGTGGCACTGGCAGAGAGTTGAGGTCGACTGGACCTGTGACGGGTACCGGAGGTGCAATACCTCTCAGCGTGCCTTGGAAATGGGAGACAGAGGCTCCTGTCTCTTTTGGAAGGCTAAGCCTTGTGGAAAGTGGACATTGTCCGCTGCTGGTAGTCGGCTAGGGCACCTAGGCCCCATTCGTGGAGTGCCCTATTACGTTGCAGGTTTTGCAACGGAACTGTGAATGGTCAATCTCCCTCCTTGGTAACGGGGGAGACTGTTGGTGGATGTACTTCCTGGAGGAAGTAGAATTTCGATGACTCCTTGCTTTGGAGTGATTTGAGGTGGGGTAGGACCCCTTGCTTCTTGAACAGTGAGGGAGACTTCATGTCTTGCCCTAGGAGGAGGTCGTAACCTCCTGGGATGTAGCTTGCAACTGCAAGGGTACAAACTCTGGAGAAGTGAGGTCTGGTGACCCTCAATTGGACGGTCGGAAGGATCAGTTTAATATGGTTGATACCTTCTATGGTTATTAAGTGATGTCTATCGACGTTAGCCCCTCGGGGAATTCTGTCTTCCCGTATCAGGGAGACTTGAGCGCCAGAGTCGTCGTAGGCTCTGGCGTGGCTTGGCTGATAATGACTTTGGAGGGGTGCGACGGTTATAGGGCCCTTAGCTGGGGGTCCTAGAGAAGAAGGATTAGTAATGGCCATTGCGACGGCAGGAATATTGTGGTTCGCGCACCCTCCGTAGTTGGCAGACATGTGACCCTTGCGGCCACAGTCTCGGCAGAACTTGTTCCAGAACCTCTTCGTGGCACTGGATGATAAGGCCGAGATGGCCCCACAGGTTGCGAATCTGCGGAGTCACCAAGGCTGGCAGTGTGCTCTGGCACAGGTGAAGAGTCCTCTCTGGCAGTGATGTGACGTGGGGAGGTTAAGGGAACCTCCGTTGAATCACCCTCGGAAGCAATTTCGGGGTTAACTGGTGGGCTTACCTCTTCCAAAAGGGAGGAGGTAGGCGGTAAAAAGGTAAAAGGCTGGCAGGATGCGGCAGGAATTTCTATCTCCGGCACTGGATCAGGACCAGGCTCACAAATAGAAAGGATGTCAGGCTGACCAGAGACGGCGGGACTAAGAGAGACAGGGGGTGCAGGGCTGGAAGCTGGCAGAGTGGCTTGAGCTAGGATACTCTCCTTACGGGCCTTCTCCCGCTTGATGTCGAGTTCCTTCTCCTTGAGAGCGAGCTCATGCTTTCGCTCCTCTTCCCTTGCCTTCCTTTCTGCTTCTCTGGCTTGTCTCTCTGCTTCTCCGGCTTTTCTCTGGTTTTCCCTTTCTTCCTTTTCTTGCAGGCGCGCGGCAGCCTGCTGCGCCTTTATCCATTGGTCTAGTGCTGGTCCAGTGTAACCAGCCTCCTTGCCCAGAGTTATGAGGACTCGGAGCCTCTCGAGCTCTACGGCAAAGAAGTCGCGGGAAGCAGGGGAAGACATTTCCCTTAGGCTGCAGTAGAGGCTCTGATGAAAAATGAAAATAATGGCCAGGAAGGGTACGGAATGGAATAGGAGTGCCTACTGTGGAAAGTGGCACTCACTTGGAAAGGTGTTCTGCGACGTGGTAGAGAAAAAGTCTGAGAAGACTGGTGCTCTGTGGCACTTTGGGGAGTGGCACCTTCTGATGAGGCGGACAAATCAAATGGAGTGTGCGGCGCACGTCACACTAAGGGGCGTTCCGCAGGACGGACACGCAGGTAGAATGGCTACCTGTACGGCCTGTACAGGTGCAATGGCACTTATGAGGAGGCGCTCCTTGTTTGGAGCACTGGTATCGTGCTGGTGTGTCCCGTCGGACGACACTAGAGGCAGTATACTTAAGTATACCGAAGTGAAAGGGCACTGCTCATGGCAGAGTGTAATGGTGGAGGAGAGAAAGTAAAAGGTGGGAGTATTTCAGCAGCCAGTCGATGAACAGTGTCAAGAATTAGTGGCACTGTAAAATGATAAAGACCTGACGTGCACTGGTGGTGGCCAGTCCTAAACTGGTAACGACTTCCCTGTCTGGAAGTAATGAATTTGCGTGGCACACTGTGCGAATTGTGCTTGCGGTACACGCAAGTCTTTGGATAAAAATGAAAACAAGACCACTCGGGCAACGACAGGTAATGGAAATTTTAGAAATGCTCCAGGCCCTCGCTGAAGTACTCGGTAAATGAAACAAATAAATGTTTGCAAACTGCAATGGACACATGCGCGTACGTATCACGCTGTGTAAATGAAAGACACAAGAGACTAAAATAATGTTAATTCTGCATGCTATAATTAATGGTAAGATGTAGTACTCTTGCTTCGTGAATAATGGATTCTGGTTTTTCTCTCTCTCTCTCTCTTTCTCTCTCTCGGAGAGGTGAAAAATGATATATGATGACTCCCTTATATTTGAATTGAACTACTAATGTTAGTTTAATATGACGCAACTTGCGTTAAATGATTTACTTACGTTTAACGTTTACTGAACGAATTACTTTTGAAAAAGTTTTATGAAAAATGATAACGCGCTCGCGGTGACGATGTTTACGTTAATGTTAGCGGCTTGCGCTTATGAAATGATTTGCGTTTCAATATGAAATTTACAATGACGCGTTTTACGTTAACAATTCTTGCAAGTGACTCTACTTTTAAGATTTACGTTAACTTTACGTAAGGACAAGTGAAAAATTACGGTAAGGATTTGAAAACGATGTTAGCAAACAATTGTAAATGAGGTTACGTTAAGTGAAATGAAATTTTCGCTCAGCGCGCGAGTGAGCGATGCGAGGTGAAACACGTGAGGCGAGAAGAGCGGGTTAGCACCACGGTGTGCTAGCATTGATGGCGAATCAGCTGATTCTCTGTAATGCGAAGACAATTTACAACACAAAGATTCTACTTTCTTATTCAAGGCGAATTACGTTAATTTTCTCTGGCAGGACGATAGATACTAGTACCGAGATTGATATTATTTACGTTAAAACTTTGAGACTTACGTTACTTTGCTTAAATGGTTTAAATAATTCTGAAAGAGATAAACATGGCTGCCGCTGTGAGCGAAAACGAAGGCTGGTTGAGACCGCGCAGGCGCGAGAGTGCTCTAAGCTGAATTTAAGCTGAGAGGTAAACGGTTACCAACACTTGGAATGAAACTAAGTTAAAAATGGATTCCCTAACATATCACAGACAAAAGAATTGTACACTTCTTTTGCCGTAACTATTAGTAAAACACTCCTAACTAGCTAGGCT
>NC_087202.1:62690024-62702524 GCF_015104395.2 Macrobrachium nipponense | reverse complement strand
CTCCATAAAGAATTGAGAGAAGAATTTATTTGGTAAGCCGCGAGAGAGGATGTGAAGAGTAGAAACCCCGATCCTGCTGTAACCAACACCACCAAAAATAGGATTTTTATTTTGTTTCAAATCACTTTATATAAGACTTTAGGCGAGAAACTCCGAAACCAGAGCAAAACTTGACTAGTCCTCTACTCCTCTTTCCTTCACAGCGAGAGAAGGTAGACATTTTTCATAATCTTGAAGCGCAAGATATATCCAGACCTCATATATCTTTGTTAAGTTCTCTCGCGGCGACACTTTAGGCTTCAGAATTAAAACTGCTGAGCTATACTCTGTGCTGCCGCCTTCGCTTTGATTTACTTCGCACTCAAGAAAGATAACAAATTACATGTTCCACAAAATCTAGGAAGAAAAACGACATATTCTTTTAAAAACTGACTAGCACAGCGTGAATTACAAGCCATGGAAACATTAAAATACACATACACATATCAAAAGGAATAAATAAACAGGCTAAAATATAGTATACGCATAGTAAAAAATACATTCATAACTATATTACAAACTCGAAAATTATGTTTTATGTGTGTGTGTGTATGTATATGTTATATGTATATATATAATATATATATGTGTATATATATATATATATATATATATATGCATTATATATATGTATGTAATACTCATATATATCTTATATATTATATATATATATATATATATATATATATATCAATGTCCTGGAACTCAAGGCGGCGTTCTACGCTCTCCAAGAATTCCAGGACCGCTTGGTGGGACACTCAGTGGTGTTGATGTGCGACAACACCACAGTAGTGGCATACGTCAACAAGCAGGGGGGCCTAGTGTCCCCTCTCCCGCTACACCAGTTGACCCGTGCAGGTGCACGGGTGGCCGCGGCTCACTCGATAGAGCTGTCAGCACGCTACATTCCAGGCAAGAGGAATGTAGTAGCGGACAAGCTCAGCCAGCCGTCGGGATCAGGTGATAGGAACCGAATGGTCTCTACACCCAGACGTGGCGGAAAGGCTCTTCAACCTGTGGGGGCGACCGGTCGTAGACCTGTTCGCTACCCGGCACAACAGAAAACTGCAGGTTTTCTTTTCAGCCGTGCCGGACCCATGGGCAGCTGCAGAGGACGCTCTCCAACACCCCTGGGACAACCTCTTCGCCTACGCCTTTCCTCCCTTCTGTCTGATTCGGAAAGTGATCAGCCGAGCGCTGACCACCCCGAATCTCAGGATGATCCTGGTGGCTCCCAAACGACCTCAGGCCGTTTGGTATCCGGACCTGCTGGCTCTCCTTGCGGAAGCACCGAGAGAGCTGCCCCATTGGCACAACCTTCTAGCCCAGCCATACGTAGAACGGTACCACCAGCATCCAGTCCCTTCAACTTCACGGCTGGCTGTTATCCACCATCTCTTGCGAACGAGAGGCTTTTCTCGTAGCGCAGCAACAGAGATGCATGGACACGTCCGACAGTCCTCTGCAGCTGTGTACCAGGGGAAGTGGGCCGTCTTCTGTGGTTGGTGTCGTAGACGGGGTCTGTCTCCTCTCAGAGCCACTCTTTACAGCCCTCTAGCCTCAGTAGTTCTTATGTTCTGAGGGCGGACAGACCAAAAACCATCTCAATGGATTTCTTTTACAGAAAACTAACAATGAACAGATGTCAGTGAATGCTACAATTTTGCTATCGTAGTTTAACGTTGATGATACCCTTACGGCGTACAACACAGAATCAAGTATATATATATATATATATATATATATATATATATATATATATATATATATAATATATCTTATATATATACACACAGTTTTATATATATATATATATATATATATATATATATATATATATATATATATATATATATGGATACCATAAAATGGCCACAGGCAGAGGAAGACAGCAATCTCCACGTAGATTTATGTTGCAAATAGCTGGAATTCCATGTGGTTTCTTTTTCCAGTGAAGCTATAGCCTAAGATGACTTTAATACTCTTCCCTTCCAGTATTTGAACCATAGCCTAGGCCAAGTTTCTGTTCAGGATGCCGATTATGTTTTTATGTTTCCGGAAGAAAAGACGGCTACCGTTTTTGTTCTGTGCTTGAATCAGTCTTGCCTTTCTGTAAGCATTCCTTTCAGTTAGTGTAAAGTGTTTTGGTCTCCTATAGGTTGATTATTTCCATGTGCTGGGTTATATTGTCAGCCTCATAGGGCGGGTAGTGCCGTCATTGCACCTCATTTGGTGCACTGTAGGCTTACTTAAGATTCTTTGCAGCCTGATTTCGGACCAAATATATCCAGCAATGGAGTCTAGTAACCGCCCACCCAACAGCCGCCCACCACCATCTCCCCTGCGACATAAAGTTGTCCTTCATCCTAAAGCTCCAAAGCAATATAACTGAAAATGCAAATCAAGTAACTCTTTCATATTACCGCCTTGCCCAGTGAAGGATTTTAGTGGCCGAAATCATTCACAAAGGCAATCAAATAAACAGTATATCCACTTGCACGAAGGCGCCAGCGAGAAGGAATACATTATCGACGAGAGAGAGAGAGAGACAGACAGAGAGAGAGAGAGAGAGAGAGAGAGAGAGAATGGTAAAATGTTGGTCTCGTTACTCTCGTTTCTATGTGCAAAGATGGTGGGTGTGGGACTGAATGAATTTACGAGTGAGTAAATGAATGCTTAAATTAAGGCTTCATTACAAAACGAAGCACCGAGACACTGTGGGCCTTCAGCTTTTGAAAGAGAGTAGGATTATGTATGAAAGATTAAATTCAAGCCGAGCTAAAAATCAAGCAGATAATTAATATTTACAGTAAAACAAAATATTGTTTTCAAACGATATAAAATTATCAATATAATCATCGCCCAGTACATCACACACTGAATATGCCTCACAGGAAGTAAGCCACGCCAAATACAAGGCGGACAAAATGAGTTCGGTAGGTATATCTGTTTGAGAGAAGTTCATTAGACATGCAGATGTCCAATAAGCTAGAATTATGCTGATCTTCCTATCAGGAGGATCTGAAGTCTGCCATTTCTTACTAGACAGTCCACCCTGTGGTAGGGGTGTAAGAATACTACCAACGTAGGTCCTGCGTGTCGTAAAAGGCGACTAAAAGGACAGCTGCGGCCTTGCACTGACAACAACTTTGGAAAATGCTGCCTTGCAGTCTTACTTTATAGTAAAAGACTAGGCCCACCGCCAATAAGTATGGAAAATGCTGCCTTGCAGTCTTACGTTTTAGTAAAAGGCTAGGCCCACCGAGGACAACTTTGGAAAATGCTGCCTTGCAGTCTTACTTTTTTAGTAAAAGGCTAGGCCCACCGACGACAACTTTAGAAACTGTTGCCTTGCAGTCTTACTTTTTAGTAAAAGGCTAGGCCCACCACCAATAACTGTGGAAAATGCTTCCTTGCAGTCTTACATTTTTAGTAAAAGGCTAGGCCCACCGACGACAACTTTGGAAAATGCTGCCTTGCAGTCTTACGTTTTAGTAAATGACTAGGCCCACAGACGACAGCTTTGGAAAATGCTGCCTTGCAGTCTTATATTTTAGTAAAAGGCTAGGCCCACCGACGACAACTTTGGAAACTGCTGCCTTGCAGTCTTACGTTTAAGTAAATGACTAGGCCCACAGACGACAACTTTGGAAAATGCTGCCTTCCAGTCTTATTTTTTAGTAAAAGGTTAGACCCACTGCCAATAACTTTGGAAAATGTTGCCTTGCAGTCTTACTTTTTAGTAAAAGGCTAGGACCACAGACGACAACTTTGGAAAATGGTGCCTTGCAGTCTTACGTTTTAGTAAAAGACTAGGCCCACCACAAATAACTTTGGAAAATGCTGCCATGCGGTCTTACATTTTAGTAAAAGGCTAGGCCCACCGACGACAACATTGGAAAATGCTGTCTTGCAGTCTTACATTTTAGTAAAAGGCTAGGGCTACCACCAACAACTTTGGAAAATGCTGCCTTGCAGGTGGACTTTTTAGTAAAAGGCTAGCCCACTGCCAATACCCATGGAAAATGCTGCTTTGCAGTCTTACTTTTTAGTAAAAGGCTAGGCCCACCGCCAATAACTTTGAAAAATGCTGCCTTGCAGTCTTACTGTTTAGTAAAAGGCTAGGCCCACCACCAATAACTGTGGAAAATGTTGCCTTGCAGTCTTACGTTTTAGTAAAAGGCTAGGCCCACTGCCAATAACTATGAAAAATGCTGCCTTGCAGTCTTACTTTTTAGTAAAAGGCTAGGCCCACCACCAATAACTTTGGAAAATGCTGCCTTGCAGTCTTACTTTTTAGTAAAAGGCTAGGCCCACCACAAATAACTTTGGAAAAGGCTGCCTTGCGGTCTTACATTTTTAGTAAAAGGCTACGCCCACCACCAATAACTTTGAAACTGCTGCCTTGCAGTCTTACTTCTTAGTAAAAGGCTAAGCCCACCACCAATAACTATGAAAATGCTGACTCAATAACTATGGAAAGCCCATGCAGTCTTACTTTTTAGTAAAAGGCTACGACCACCAACAATAACATTGAGAACTGCTTCCTTGCAGTCTTACTTTTTAGTAAAAGGCTAGGCCCACCACCAATAACTATGGAAAATGTTGCCTTGCAATCTTACTACGTAGTAAAAGGCTAGGCCTACCACCAATAACTTTGAAAATGCTGCCTTGCAGTCTTACTTTTTAGTAAAAGGCTAGGCCCACCACCAATAACTTTGGAAAATGCTGCCTTGCAGTCTTACGTTTTAGTAAAAGGCTAGGCCCGCTGCCAATAACTATGGAAAATGCTGCCTTGCAGTCTTACGTTTTAGTAAAAGGCTGGGCCCGCTCCCAATAACTTTGGAAAATGATGCCTTGCAGTCTTACGTTTTCGTAAAAGGCTATGCCCGCTGCCAATAACTATGGAAAATGCTGCCTAGCAGTCTTACATTTTAGTAAAAGGCTAGGCCCGCTGCCAATAACTATGGAATATGCTGCCTTGCAGTCTTACATTTTAGTAAAGGCTAGGCCCACTGCCGCCCTCCCAACTTTGTTGGAAAATGCTGCCTTGCAGTCTTATGTTTTAGTAAAAGGCTAGGCCCGCTGCCAATAACTATGGAAAATGCTGCCTTGCAGTCTTACGTTTTAGTAAAAGACTAGGCCCACCACAAATAACTTTGGAAAATGCTGCCATGCGGTCTTACATTTTAGTAAAAGGCTAGGCCCACCGACGACAACTTTGGAAAATGCTGTCTTGCAGTCTTACATTTTAGTAAAAGGCTAGGGCTACCACCAAAAACTTTGGAAAATGCTGCCTTCCAGTCTTTCGTTTTAGTATAAGGCTAAGCCCACCGCCAATACCCATGGAAAATGCTGCTTTGCAGTCTTACTTTTTAGTAAAAGGCTAGGCCCACCGCCAATAACTTTGAAAAATGCTGCCTTGCAGTCTTACTATTTAGTAAAAGGCTAGGCCCACCACAAATAACTTTGGAAAATGCTGCCTTTCAGTCTTACTTTTTAGTAAAAGGCTAGGCCCACCACCATAACTGTGGAAAATGCTGCGCCTTGCAGGTCTTACTTTTTTAGTAAAAGGCCTAGGCCCACCACAAATAACTTTGGAAAAGGCTGCCTTGCGGTCTTACATTTTTAGTAAAAGGCTACGCCCACCACCAATAACTTTGAAAACTGCTGCCTTGCAGTCTTACTTTTTAGTAAAAGACTAGGCCCACCACCAAATAACCTTTGGGAAAGGCTGCCTTGCGGTCTTAAACATTTTTAGTAAAAGGCTACGCCCACCAACCAATAACATTTGGAAAAACTGCTGCCTTGCGTCTTACTTTTTAGTAAAAGACAGGCCCACACACCAATAACTATGGAAATGCTTTTTGCCTTGCAGTCTAAAACTTTTTAGGTAAAAAGGCTACGCCCACCACCAATAACTTTGAGAACTGCTGCCTTGCAGTCCTTACTTTTACTTTTTGTAAAAGGCTAGGCCCACCACCAATAACTTTGAAAAATGCTGCCTTGCAGTCTTACTTTTTAGTAAAAGGCTACGCCCACCACCAATAACTTTGAGAACTGCTGCCTTGCAGTCTTACTTTTTAGTAAAAGGCTAGGCCCCACCACCAAGTAACTATGGAAAGATTGCTGCCTTGCAATCTTACTGGCCGTAGTAAAAGGACTGTTGGAAAATGCTGCCGTTCGCAGTCTTACGTTTAGTAAAAGGCTTGTCCCACCACCATAACTTTAAAAACTGCTGCCTTGCAGTCTTACTTTTTAGTAAAAGGCTAGGCCCACCACCAATAACTTTGAGAACTGCTGCCTTGCAGTCTTACTTTTTAGTAAAAGGCTACGCCCACCACCAATAACTTTGAGAACTGCTGCCTTGCAGTCTTACTTTTTAGTAAAAGGCTAGGCCCACCACCAATAACTATGGAAAATGCTGCCTTGCAATCTTACTGCGTAGTAAAAGGACTGTGGAAAATGCTGCCTTGCAGTCTTACGTTTTAGTAAAAGGCTACGCCCACCACCAATAACTTTGAAAACTGCTGCCTTGCAGTCTTACTTTTTAGTAAAAGGCTACGCCCACCACCAATAACTTTGAAAACTGCTGCCTTGCAGTCTTACTTTTTAGTAAAAGGCTAGGCCCACCACCAATAACTATGGAAAATGTTGCCTTGCAATCTTACTACGTAGTAAAAGGCTAGGCCCACCACCAATAACTTTGGAAAATGCTGCCTTGTAGTCCTTACGTTTAGTAAAGGCTAGGGCCTCTAGAGCGCCATGGCTGCAATCAGCTATGGGAAAATGCTGCCTTGCGCAGCTCTACTGTTTAGTAAAAGGCTATGCCCGCTGCCAATAACTATGGAAAATGTGGCCTTGCAAGTCTTTTTTTTACCATGTTTTAGGTAAAGGTATGCCCCGCTGCCAATAACTTATGGAAAATGCTGCTCTAGCAAGTCTTATCATTTTAGTAAAAAGGCCAATTATGGTGTGGAGATGTACTAGGCCACCGCTGCCAATAACTATGGAAATAGTGCGTGCCTTGCAGTCTACCTTTTTGTAGTAAAAGGCTGGCCGCCACTGTCAATAACTATGGAAAATGCTGCCTTGCAGTCTTACGTTTTAGTAAAAGGCTAGGCCCGCTGCCAATAACTATGGAAAATGCTGCCTAGCAGTCTTACATTTTAGTAAAAGGCTAGGCCCGCTGCCAATAACTATGGAATATGCTGCCTTGCAGTCTTACCTTTTAGTAAAAGGCTAGGCCCGCTGCCAATAACTATGGAAAATGCTGCCTTACAGTCTTATGTTTTAGTAAAAGGCTAGGCCCGCTGCCAATAACTATGGAAAATGCTGCCTTGCAGTCTTGCCTTTTAGTAAAAGGCTAGGCCCGCTGCCAATAACTATGGAAAATGCTGCCTTACAGTCTTACGTTTTAGTAAAAGGCTAGGCCCGCTGCCAATAACTATGGAAAATGCTGCCTTGCAGTCTTATCAATGGCGAAATTGTGAAAGCTACCGATTTAAAAAAAAAAAAACCGATTGGAGGTCAATTGGTTCTTTATTGTATTTTTAAATAAATCTTATTCGAACTATTCAGTGAAGTCTGGATGGTCGGTTTTACGACGTGTTTCTTTGCTAATGTTAAGGAGACAAATTACAAGTGTAATTATGAACCTTCCACTGATCAGCAAAGGCCTTCCCTTCACGTGGGTGGTATCTTGCCTAAATTGCTTTACGTGTAATACTGTGTTTAATATTATGTAATACTATCCGTGCTATGTTAATGTACACTGTGATAATTAAGGAATTCTAAAAAGAGACTAAATGGTAGAAACTTTAAATTGATGGTAACAGTGACGAATGGAAAAAAACTGATAACATTGCATGTGAGTTTTTACTTTGTAATGGAGATCCTATTATATAATCATAATTTTTTCCCCAAAAAATAAGAAGTTTTCCGGAAGAGAATAAAAAAAAAATTTTATGACGAGAAAACACAAAAAGGAACATGCAAGGTTCAAGGGGAAAAATGTTAAAATCTCGCACACGTTAATAATTATCAAAATAATAAGTAGCTTCATGAAAAAAACAATCGATACGACTTGAAAATAATATAGACCTCTTAGAAAGAAGAAAACGGAAAGAACTGGTTTTTCAGAGAGGTAAAGAGAACCACTTCCAACGTGTTTCTCCTTCAGCAGACGTCTTCCTCTTACAAATCTCTTGCCAAACATGACACTTCTTTGATCCTTCAGCTCTTTCGTTTTCCATCTGGGTCACTTTTTCCTTCTGTTCCTCTCGAGGTTCTAAATTAGCTTCTGGTTCTTGACTGCTGAGAATTCGGCAGCTGTAAAGTTTACTCTTCTTCGGACAAACTTCTTTTTATTATTATTATTTTTTTTTTTTTTTTTTTGCTCTATCACAGTCCCTCCAATTAGGGGGGGGTCGACTGGGTGGGTAGTTTATAGTGTGGGGTTCCGGGTTTCATCCTGCCTCCTTATGGAGTCCATCACTTTTCTTTCTTACT
This sequence comes from Macrobrachium nipponense, assembly GCF_015104395.2. Classification (NCBI taxonomy): domain Eukaryota; kingdom Metazoa; phylum Arthropoda; class Malacostraca; order Decapoda; family Palaemonidae; genus Macrobrachium; species Macrobrachium nipponense. The sequence continues at coordinate 62,693,974 of NC_087202.1, read as the reverse complement.
ATGTGTGCCGTTTCTAGGATCACACTCTTCTGCATGAGGCCCGGAGCTACTTCAGCCTCTAGTTTTTCTAGATTCCTTTTCAGGGATCTTGGGATCGTGCCTAGTGCTCCTAGGATTATGGGTACGATTTCCACTGGCATATCCCATATCCTTCTTATTTCTATTTTCAGATCTTGATACTTATCCATTTTTTCCCTCTCTTTCTCTTCAACTCTGGTGTCCCATGGTATTGCGACATCAATGAGTGATACTTTCTTCTTGACTTTGTCAATCAACGTCACGTCTGGTCTGTTTGCACGTGATCGTTTTCTATCACTCCTTCAGGTTGGTGCTCGTACCACTTATTACTGCAAGGTAGCTGATGTTTCTTGCACAGGCTCCAGTGGAGGGCTTTTGCCACTGAATCATGCCTCTTTTTGTACTGGTTCTGTGCAAGTGCCGGGCATTCGCTTGCTATGTGGTTTATGGTTTCATTTTTCGTATTGCACTTCCTACATATGGGAGAGATGTTATTTCCGTCTATCGTTCTTTGAATATATCTGGTTCTTAGGGCCTGATCTTGTGCCGCTGTTATCATTCCTTCAGTTTCCTTCTTTAGCTCTCCCTTCTGTAGCCATTGCCATGTGTCATCGCTGGCTAGTTCTTTAGTCTGTCTCATGTATTGTCCGTGCATTGGTTTGTTGTGCCAGTCCTCTGTTCTGTCTGTCATTCTCCTGTCTCTGTATATTTCCGGGTCTTCGTCTACTTTTATTAGTCCTTCTTCCCTTGCACTCTTAGCCACTCGTCTTCACTGATTTTCAAATATATTGCCCCAGTGCTCTGTCCTCAATGTTGACGCAGTCCTCTATACTTAGTAGTCCTCTCCCTCCTTCCTTTCGTGTTATGTATAGTCTGTCCGTATTTGCTCTTGGGTGTAGTGCTTTGTGTATTGTCATATGTTTCCTGGTTTTCTGATCTATGCTGCGGAGTTCTGCCTTCGTCCATTCCACATATTTCCTGCCGCTGTATCTGATTACTGGCACTGCCCATGTGTTTATGGCTTTTATCATATTTCCTCCATTGAGTTTTGACTTGAGTATCGCCTTGAGTCTCTGCATGTATTAGGTATTTGTATCCTGTCTCATCTATGTGTTTGATGTTGCTCCCATCTGGTAGCTTTATCCCTTCAGTTTCTCGTTACTTTGCCTTTTGTATGTTGACTAAGGCCGAGTTTTTCTCTGTTCCAAACTCCATCCCGATGTCCCAGATACAATCCTTACAGTCTGGATTAGGGTATCTATTTCCTTGATGCTCTTACCATACAGCTTATTATTATTATTATTATTATTATTATTATTATTATTATTTATTATTATTATTATTATTATTTTATTATTATTATTATTATTATCCTTGCATGGTATAACTTCCGGATATTAAAGCATTCCAAGTAAGCTAATACTCTTTACTTTACGTGTGTTTTACATTAACTCTACCACGAGTAATTTTTCCCTTGAGTTTTGTTTTCTACCACGGTTTCCTTCTTACCCCTCCGTAGGTACTGCAATGTCCATTCCCATCCGCTCTAACTCTGCAGGATTCTTCCCCATGTCATTTCCTTTATCTTTAAATAATAGCTCTCTCTCTCTCTCTCTCTCTCTCTCTCTCTCTCTCTCTCTCTCTCTCTCTCTCTCTCCCTAATAACGCTAGTTTCGATTGTGAGAAACACGGTCATCATTTTCAGAGCAATTGAATAAGACGATGGAAATTATGGTAAACACTGGATATTTGTTGGAGAGTTTTTTTAAGAGGTCACAGGAAAAAAGAAGAACCACCTGATACCTTTCCAGAGTTCTGGCTTGACAATACAAACACAAGGAAAAGCCAAGAGGAAAAATTGCACTGACGACCCGGCCCTTAAAGGCCGAAAGGCTGAAGAAGTAACGGCAAGCAGACGCGAAAAAAGAATTCCAAAGTCTGGGAGGTAGGAATAAAGTAGTCAATGATCCGCGTAATCCTAAAACGATTACATATTTCCATATATATTAAAGTGGCTTCCATCGACTTTCGCACCAACGGAATGTTCTTGTAGCAATGGGAAATTCTTCTGGTTCCCGCACGTCGTTCCTCTCCTCTCTTTCCCAGTAACTACAAGGGTCAAAAGAAGTGTAAATGTTCAGAACTGAATTAAAATCAATAGCAGGGTTTGAAGGTAACAAATAAAACTGCTCTGGAAAGCGGCGATTAAGCGCTGCTCACGAGTCCCAACAAATTTTTCTTGGACTCAATTCTTCGGGGTTCTGGAGGAAAATAAAAACATGGAGAGATGAGAGATTATTTGGGTAATAACGTGGCAAAAGGGTACAATTTATGCGCAGGAGGAAGTGATAGTTTTGTGTCGTGTATTTTTTAGCTGAATATTGAAATGGAGAAACATTTCTCTTCCAACGCTTATTTCTGAGAAGATATGATGAAAAGGCAGCAGACAATCCGATTTTCCTCTATACTATTATAAATCCAATTTGTATCGATACATTTATCTTTGAATGTGAAATGATGGCGGTCTATGGGTAATGAACTACACGTTTTTTTTTATAAGGAAGCAGAATGAAGGTAATTTGGTAAGCTTCGGGCCGGTACGTACAGTCCCTAGGATCGGGCCTTGTCTCCTTTCCCTTTTACATTATCAACATTTTGGAGGGCATGGGTAATTATAAGCAAAACAGCGAGATGTCATTATTAATTTTCATATTCCAGAAAACATAACAGACCTGACGGTTATTGTTTGTACAGAACCATTTACCATTTTTAACAAATAAATTTCCTCCCCTTTCGGGAAAATACACTTTTTAAAGTGGTGCCATAAAGAATGGCCTTCCCCTGACGACAGAGTATATTCCAAGATGATAAACGACGCCAAATTATGGTAGTAACGAACTTCATTTCCCACGAGAGATAAACTTCCCCTTTATTAGCAAGGAGGAACTCTATTTTCTAACAAGTAGAAAACATCGTTTCTGTTGTACAGGGCGGAAGATAAAATACAAGACGGACGAACGGAATCTAATATATTTTACCATTACGCTATAAAAATCGTAATGAATTAATCAAGTTGGTTTCTATAAATTTCGTACAAAGAGGAACGAAAGGAAATAACCAAATTATGCTATATATGAAGATTTCATTCCAGTAAGTAAATGGTGTGACACATGATATAGAAGATCATGTACTCCAATCTTTCCTTAGAGTGTGACTCTAAATAGCAAAATCCTCAGACTCAAGCCAATGAAGAAACTGTTTTAAATTAACCTAATATCCCAGTTTATAAAATCTTGGCTTGGACTATCTTTCTAAAGGATCCAGAAATAAATTTCCCATAATACGACACTCGAAATTTTTGGTATGATTTTATTCACTTTCATTTATAAATCTGCTTCCTGTGGCACATACCTAATTTACACGCAGACACACACAGATATATATATATATATATATAGTATATATATATATATATATATATATATATATATATATATGTGTGTGTGTGTGTGTGTGTGTGTGTGTGTGTGTGCGCGTGTTTGCGTGTGTGTGTGTGTGTGTGTGTGTGTAGTAAAGCATCCAGAGAATATACATTATTGTACTAAAAATAAGACGCAAGGAGACTCCCGTCGCTAAATATCGTCCTCTCGGAGAGAGAGAGAGAGAGAGAGAGAGAGAGAGAGAGAGAGAGAGAGAGAGAGAGCTCATTGCAGATTAAGTGAAATTGGTTCCGGTTTCTTATCGTTCGTTCATTCACCTCTACTCAACAAGTTATTAAAAATTTTGTTGCTTGTGTTATTTATCCCCGCTGGGCTCCTTATCACAAGCAAAATGATGGGAAACATAAAAAAAGCTGATAACTAGTTTCGCAAATTACAAGACTGTATAGGCGAGCACATTTGCAGAATAAACCAAGTATCCGGGAAATCACA
>NC_087202.1:62675024-62685024 GCF_015104395.2 Macrobrachium nipponense | reverse complement strand
ATAAGAGAAGATACAGCAAAACGGGTGTCTAAGAGCTGGCTCATCGCGTGTGGTGCCGGACCGTACGACTGAGGCAATTGGATTGCCATGCCTTATTTTTTTGAGGTCGAAGCATCTTTGCTTAATAAATGACAACTACATCTACAAAGCAGTAATTGTCACGCAAAATTATTGCTAAAAGAAAAATGTCTTTATTCAAAATGTTATCAACACGTCATGCAAGCATCCATATGCAGGAGAGAGACGAAAACACCGGACAAGCAAAAATAAAGATAATTATATATACTTACATAAGTTGCAGTGTTTCATACAGGTATAGCGCTTAAAAGTAGTATTGCAGTGTTCCGTATACTTATGAACTGCATCGTCAATAACATACTAATTTTTATTGCAAAATACTTTATAAGTATCATGTGCATTGAAAGCTAATAAAAAAAGGATTTGTTGAAAGCCGTATGAATTCCAAACAGAAAGCATACCTAAAAATGAGCTTCTACTTATATAAAAGGTGAGAAATGCTTAGGGTAAAAGGTATCTTATATAACCCTTCTTCTCATCGTAAGAGTTGGGCGAAAAAATGTGAAATAAAAATAAAAAAACAAAATAAAAGGAATTCTGAGAAATAAACTTTACATAATGTCCGCTCTCCAACGTAAAACTGCCTAATATTTCGCAAGGAATAAAGAACAAAAGGAGAAGAAACGGCCTTGGATTAAAAATAGCGGAGGGTTTTGAAAGAAGAGGAGCTGAATTTAAGAGGACAAAAAATGAGGAAGGGGAGAGGCTAAAAGGCAACCCCTTGGGAAGACATTCGCCTCATGGGAAAATCTGAAAATTTTCTGACAAAAGATAATTATGGAAGCAAAACAACAGTCCCAGAAAAAGGAAAGCTATCGTGTTGCTCAGCAATCTAATTATTACGATGAATGTACAAAGAAAAAGTTTATCAATGAAGGAACTAAAACCAGAAAAAACAATAGTATATAAATTAAAACATCACTCATTCCAACTCGCAAAATCACTTGAAGACATTTTGGATTTCTCCTTTCCTCTTCTTTCCTCCTCCCTCTAAGTTTCGTTTCCTATTTGTTGGCACCAAAGCTTATCATTTGCTGCTGCGTCATACCTGCTAGGAACTGATAGTAAAAATCTCAACTTTTCCTCAATCACAGCCTTTAATCAGCATGTCCAAATTTTGTAATAGTTCCTTTCATCTTTTGACAACTTTCCTCGTTTTAGTTTGATGACTAATGGCTACTATTTGTGATAAGCGATGATCACTGTACTTTTACCGAATAATTTTGTGTCTTGTTATCTATTTTCAAAATGTTGCCTTTTTTTTTTCTGCTTCTGAACACTTGAACCATCAAAAGCTGCTTAACGCTTCTCTCTCTCTCTCTCTCTCTCTCTCTCTCTCTCTCTCTCTCTCTCTCTCTCTCTCTCTCATACGACAACAAGAGCAGGGAATGAGTAAAGATCTAAAGATCATAACAACTGCAATTAGACCACAGACAGATATTATCACCTTTTATATTCTGAAAATGATTCCTTCGAAACTGTTAAAAATTAACTTGAACAAACAACATCAAGCGATTCTCTTAAGCGATGAGGATAAGGATCACAGGGTTCTGACTTTCGTTCGCTCGCGACGCATTCCTTTTTTTTTTTTTTTTCTAAGCGATGCGCCCTATAATTATAGATAATGAGTAGGCTGACTCACTATGAATAACTGACCTTTCATAATTACTGATGCAGGCTCATGTTTGGAACTATCCGACCAGGACATCGTTCTTTCAGAGCAATTGCAACCTTCCTATCTATTCATCAATGCTGTGTCTGTGAGCAGGCAACACTTATAATGATTAGAAGAGGATATAAACAGTTATTTTGTGTTTCTCTAAAGTCCCTGGGCGAATTACGTTTCTAATTGTTTCAATTAGAACTATAACTGGTGTTAGGGGACCAGGTGTTCCGGCTGGAACTAGGTGTGCAAACATGTGTTGAGTTCGATTAATTCACCCGAATAGTATAAATGCTATTCATAAAGGTAGTGCAAGAGAAAGAGTTATTGCTATATGACTGGTTCTTGTAAATACGTAGGGTATAAGTCCTAAGAAGTTGTTAAATACGATAAACCTAAATAATGATACAAATATAATGGTTCTACCAGGATTAGTTGGGCCTAAGAGTGTCTTGAACTCTTTATGAAGAGTTGAAGTTACTGTTGATCATATTATTGAAGATCGGCTAGGTATAGCTCAAAATGGATAGGGAATAAAGAGTAGTCCTAGAAAGGTAGATATTCAGTTTAGAGATATGTGGTTAATTCTTGAGATTGGGTCGAATCTTGAAAATAAGTTTGTTATCATTTTCAGTTAGCTTGGTTTGTTTTGGTGATTGTTAAGTTAGAGTCTACTTTAATTGGGGTTTTAATGAAATATCTTGAAATGATAATGAGAGTGAGTACTACTGTAAAAAATACATAAAGATTAAGTCATAACAGGGGGGCTATTTGAGGGATTTTAAAATATTACTTTGTAATAATTCGAGCTTGACAAGCTCGTGTTATTTATTTAACTAATTTTAATCATTAGAAGTAGGCGTAACTACTATTGTAAGTTTAAAAGACTTACACTTGCTTTCAGTCACCTAATGAATTATTGTTAGATGAGACTCAGTCTAGGAAAGATTTAACGGAAGTTCTTTCCACAACAATAGGTATAAATCTGTGATTTGCTCCACAAATTTCTGAACATTGACCGTAAAATAGTCCTGGTCGATTGATTTGAAATCTAATTTGATTTAATCGCCCTGGAACTGCGTCTACTTTAACTCCTAGAGCTGGTACTGTTCATGAGTGAATTACATCTCCCGCTCTGATTAAGGCTCGAATTTGAGTGTTTATTGGTAAAATTGTTCGATTGTCTACTTCTAAGAGTCGAAATTCCCTTTCTGTGATGTCTTGAGTTGTGCAGAAAAGAATAACGAACTCGTCTCGCAACCACCCATTATCGTCTATGGGGAGAAGACAGAAGCACTACCTACCCATTTTATTCTTTGAAGGAACTCCTCGCGTAGACATAAATCACAATTCACAAACGATTAGGCAATCACTTATGAGCAAAACCCACTAACCTTTAGCGAACACTACCTGTAAGGATGGAGAGCTGTAAAAAAATAATGTCCTAATTAGCGATAACAATTCGCTGCTTGTCCATAAATTAAGACACTACTGGAAGGATTCACTGTTGTTGTTACCAGACATATTCAATAAAAATAATCCAATGTTCATTCAAACCGATTTTTAACATTTCTTTTAATGCCAATAAGTTCATATTAATATTTAAAAAAAAACTGAGCAACAAAATTACTAATGACATTCGAAACGTAAATCTTCAACATTCTTATCTCAAGTGACGGAGCATGTAATTAGCTATATGCGATAAATTAGTGAATATTTGTCACGATAAAGAATAATTAAATGCTTAATAATCCATATATGTATATACTTTTTTCTCCCAAATATAAAAAATCAATTATTCTTTAAAAATAGCCATTTAATTATGCCAGCATTTGTTATCCTAGCCTCTATTCAAGTACAAAATGAAGGTGCCCTCTGACTGATTCATATCACGGCTCTCTTTTACATGTATGGGTAAACTAGTTTATTCATAATTTACAAATGTCGAGAAAAATATTTCCCACTTAACATCTTACATTCCAAGGCTTCTTACACCTTTATAATAAATCACTCAGCCACATTAAGGAAATACTCCAAACTTTGGGAAAAATAACAAAAATAAATATTTCGTTCTAGAAATGGCAGTAAAACACCCACTATTTGGATGTTTTATTGTTAATTATTCTATCCTCATGAAATTGGGAAAGCATATTATACTATTGTGCTTAATCAATTAAAGTACTATTCAATTCCCTTTTGAAAATATCACAAAAATATCTGAATTTCATTATAAAATATCCAATCCCAAACCATTTCCAGTTATGTGAATAAACAGTATTATGGATTATTCACCCAAAAAAAGAAAGGAAATTATTTAAGAACATAGTATTGGCAGATACTGTACCCAAACGTAAAAGACAACTACGAATAAAGGAATGCCCTTCTCAAAAAACGCTTCTAAATCATATCATATCCTGGAAATTAGGCCTCTGCCAGAACTAATGAAAGTCCCTCGACAAAGTGAAATAATCTACGGAGGAAGTGATCAAAAGAGAATCTGCTGGAAATGAAAAATCAGGCATTGAATTTTACATTTGTGTATTTTTTCTAGACGCCACGTCACTACGAGCAGTGTCATCACAGGTAATGAAGATGAATGCCATATTTGTCACTCATCATTTTTCAATTTAATTTCCTCTTGCAATTTTCTTCAAATTTCTTGCAGGCAGAAGGGGCATGGTTACACGAGAAAGTGGCAAGAATCTGTTGGGACCAAATTGATCGCGACCTTTTTTTAAACACCTCTGATGTTACTAAGGGCAACAAGTCTGGGAAGTTATGTGAAATAAAAACAGTTCAAATTATAAAGAATCTCCGCTAAACACATCATAGCTGATTGGTAGGATGGAGAGAGAGAGAGAGAGAGAGAGAGAGAGAGAGAGAGAGAGAGAGAGAGAGAGAGAGGATCAGTTCTTACTTCCATACATATTGTTGTTCCTAACATCTGCTGCACTGAGAGAGAGAGAGAGAGAGAGAGAGAGAGAGAGAGAGAGAGAGAGAGACAGGTACAGTCACAACTTTTACGGTATAAATCTAGTGCGCTCGTGCAACTGGTAAATGCTTCAGTAACTAATGAAAAACTAATGAATGGGTGATCCAGAAATAATTTTGCTGTTGCTGTATTTTTAATACGAATCCTTCCGGCAAATACCCCGTACCCGATATCAGGAAAATACAATTTACACGAATCCAAATCCAGAGAAATGTCGAGCGCCACTGAAGCACTCAGTGTATTTTGAAATGACCAACGCTAGCGCATTCCTCATTCTTTGGTATGTGCCTTAAAAGCAAAGAAAAAACATTCCAGCATAATTACTTAAAAACGCTGCCGACAGACGGAAGAAGGAAATTTCCTTTGCACTAGGTCACTTTACCTCTAACAAGAGAAACTACTTGATGCACACACACACAAACACACACACAGCGTTTTAAGTAATTATGCATTTACTAACAGAATCTATTGTCTAGTAACGAACCCTGCCCCTGGAAAATGACCATGATGACCGTAATCTTAATCACATAATGGATAGAATATCTAGAAATTTTCTTCACAGATTAGGATAAGCCCCCATTAATTATTTCTTATTTCTTTCCTATGGGCTGTTCTACCCACTACTTCAGTTAATGCACAGAAATTTGTTGTGTGTTTGCCTTTAGTTCTGTTGCCTTACATTCATTTCATTTGACTTTTGATAAGCATTCATAAATTTGATTCGTTATATAGTTTCAGCAAACAACCTCTCTCTCTCTCTCTCTCTCTCTCTCATTCATTTAACTTTAGGGACACCCTTCTTACACCTTCCTAACTTTACCAAAGTATTTATTTCCCGACACCAGATCTTTTCCTTCTCGACAGGAGTTTCATCTCAGAATTCAGTTCATCGATCTTATCAGCCCGAAGACAAACTCAAAATTTTGCGCAAATCATTAGTAAAGTCTTATAGGACATCCTTCCAGGGGATATCGTTAACTTGGGCCTTTTGCTAAAGGAACTAAGGGATGGTAATGGGCTGGAATGTTTTTTCTTTGCTTTTAAGGCACATTCCAAAGAATGAGGAATGCGCTAGCGTTGGTCATTTCAAAATACACCGAGTGCTTCAGTGGCGCTCGACATTTCTCTGGATTTGGATTCGTGTAAATTATATTTTCCCGATATCGGGTACGGGTTATTTACCGGAAGAGTTCCTATTAAAAATACAGCAATAGCAATTTTTTTCTGGATCACCCATCCATTAGATTTCCATTAGTTACTAAAGCATTTATCAGTTGCTACGTGCGCACTAGATTTATATCGTAAAAGTGCAAAGTTATGCCTAAACCTCTCTCTCTCTCTCTCTCTCTCTCTCTCTCTCTCTCTCTCTCTCTCTCTCTCTCTCTCTCTCTCTCTCTCTCTACAGAATCGCATAAAATGCCCATATATATAAAATTGCAGATATAAGAACATTCATTTCATGAATAACAACCGATCTGAAAGGACTGGTAAAAGAGAGTAAATCTCCAAAACGTTTTACGAAAACATAACGCCAACACTTACATATGTTCAAGAAGGCCAATGAAAAGTTCCCGACGAAAGATACATAAAAACTACGAAAAATTCTTGACAAAAGTCTGAACTGTTTCACAACCAACATTGTTTGAAATCGAGGAAAAAATGTCCCTCTAAAAGGAAATGACTGCATACAAGAGCTAAAGTTACCCCTACATATATTCTCTAACTGACGATTCAGGAATGAAACCCCTGGGAAATTCTTACGCAATCACACTTAAAAATAGATGTTGCATATAGTCAACCAAACATGCAAAAATAACTACTGGTTACCGGAGTAGCGAACCCTAATTGTAATAATAAATCAAACCTTTTTATGTTACAGTTATTCTTGCAAAATGTTTATGTGCTTTCGTTATTATATTTCAGTTTATATTTACTAGCACAATTAATTTCAATACATTTGAAATGGGGATGAAAACAAGTTACCATATGCCCAGTATAATCTTTACCTTGGCCTACTAAAGTAAAACAGTTACATTACTCAAAAGAAAATGTGACCAGCTGTGAATTATTAACAAATATTTTTGAAAGACCCTCTGGCGACCCTCAGAAATACCCTCGAGACATTAATTTGGGTCGCGACCCTGGTATTGGGAACCAATGCACTAGGGCAAAGGAAATTTGTGAACATAGTCTAGTATATCAATTTTTTACAATTGAAAAGTCTATGATTTTCTTACAACAGAATCTTTTCATCGGGGATTCTCTCTTACGACTTTACACATCTAACATTCCCCTTTATCAGTAAAAAAGAAGAAAAAAGGAAGTTGCAGATAACATCCATGCTTATTCATATCAAGTTCGCATAAAAATATAAATAATTTCTTTCCTCGATCTCACGCAAAAGCAGAACGATATATTTTTTTATAAAATCTCCAACGAATGCTTCAGGAAAAAATGCGATGTACATTAAACTCCTACAAATAACTAGTTTTAATTAAACGTAAACCATATTTATGTTGCGAGTAAACAATACACAGAGCTAGTGTTTTATGATTTAAAGAGCAGTTAAACAGGAAATTGCCTGATTCGTTAATTGAAAATAAAACAATTGTCATTAAGAGGACGTTAAAATATTATGCACGATTAAATTAATAAAAGGGGGTATTTCTCATAAAAGGATGCAGTATAATGTGTTGAGTTTGTTTAAGACTTCATAACCCGTTTTTACGATAATATGAAAAGAATCACACGAATAAAAAATAAATGAATTTCACCGTTCTGCGTCATTAAGAGAAATTTACGCCGCATTATGTTTGGGATATAATATATAAAAAAAAAATTGAGATGTTAATAAAAACACCACTATAATGTATCGCAAATATCCAGTCGATTCCAATTGCAGAAAATATTCCCAGCTAAAAATTTAAGTAAAAATCTTTTCATAGTATGTTAACTAACTGTTTCTCTCTCCAGAGAACAGATATTAGCGTTGAAATCTTATATGTATTAAGACCTTTGCAATAAACCCATTTTCTTCTTACATGAAAACCATAAAATACTTACGTATATGCGAAAAAATTTTAGTGGACATATACTACTTGTATATTTATTTCCTTTGAAATTTTAATTAAGTATGAAATATAAAAGCAAGGCACGCTATTTCTCAAATAAATAAAAGAAACGTTACTAAGATAAAGAAACCATGGCTGCACTAAGGTTTCATATGGATTTAATATTTGAGTTATCTATGAATTTTTTTTTATTAAATATATCTAGGGCCACCCTAACCACAGTAAATGACAAAGATTCCAATGAAAAATTAAACAGATGTAAGGTTAGATAACATTATAACAATGTATTTGCTGGACTGACCTTACTGTGCACATACTGCATGTTGAACAAGAAAATCTTATGAGAGCCAGAATATAAATCCAACGGAGAAAAACCGAATAGTTTTTTAGGATCTAAATATACACTCGTGAATACTTGTATGTATCTATAAATGCAAGATGAACTCTGGCAAACTAAAATCATATTCTTTTTCTTGGTAAAGAGAAACTATTAGATAAACAAGTAAAAAAGGCGTCAAAGTTTTTTCGGCGCAGTCGAGTTTTCTTACCGGTGGTGGCCTCAGCCACGGCCAATAAAACTCTCAGTCGAGGCTCATGAAACTTTCAACCACGATCCGGTGGTGGCCTGTGGTGTTGGCACCTATAGCGGTGTCAGACGCAAGATCATAACTAACTAAAAGCTTAAATAAAAAAAAAAAAAAATCAAATCAAAACTCACGACGCATGAGGATTGCAATTTGGTATGTTTGATGATTGTGGGGGTGGATGATCAAAATAACTCTGACCTCAGTGTTTTTAAGCTCTGAGGGCGGACGGACAGACGAACCTGGGAAAATAGTTCTCTTTTACAGAAGCTAAAAGCTATGGTCCTTGTAGTCTAATACAACTGGCTAAACAATCAGACAATATAACGAGAAGGAAAAACAATACGAATGAGTAAAAGGGCATTTGAAATCGATACTTAGATCAAAACGACCACTGGAAACGTGTGCATCAATTTCAATGGATGTTCCTTCAAGTTCCTTACTTCAGAATGGAAGATGAAGAATACGGAGCGTCGTAAATATACAGTAACTGCTAACAAAAAGTGGGAGATAAGAAATGAAGTCAGTAATAAGGAAAGAAATACGAGGCCCACGCCTGTGTCCATAGCTGATCTTGGTATGAGTCTTAATATCCACGGGGATCGGAAGACCACATTACTTAAGAGTGTTTGCAGCACTAGAGAGAGAGAGAGATAGAGAGAGAGAGAGAGAGAGAGAGAGAGAGAGAGAGAGAGAGAGAGAGAGAGAGAGAGCTGCTTCCATAGCGACAACGGAAATGAAACAAAGAAAATCAGCCCTAATGAAAAAGGCAAATGAGATATAGAGCATCTATAAATTACCGCGGACCTCAACGTAACGTAATGTTTTCCTCCTATTTTCACGAGATGCCTGAGAAAGAGGGAGAAAATATGAGATCGCAGACAGAACATTCATGCTATCGATAATAACAGAAGTGTGTAAAAACCAAAAATCAAAAGGCAAGCTAAAGCATAATGCCCGAGTCACAAATTGGCAACTTCAAACCGAGCACGTCGTAACAATCGAAAACTTGCTCATTGCGACTCCATTACTACCCAGCATTGTTGCCGTCACTCCACGGCAACTGTCAAAAGTCGCCATGTCATGGCACAACACTTAACAGTGTCGTAATGGCGTCTTGATTGATGGCATTTCATTACAGACGTTGTAACTAGCAACTGCGAGGCGGCATCCAGTACGAATACGCCATGTACTTGGTAACCCCACAGGAAGCGCTGTGGCTTTGCACTGTGAGTCAGACTATGTCATGTACTCTCCAGCCTTTACGTAACATCCAAGATTCATGTAAGGATTGCTCCAGGAGCAAGACTGCATGCCCGCATAAGGCTTAATCTTGAACAACTCACAGGTCAACAGTTTCTCACTAGCCACCTGAATGTGTCCTACTTGAAATAAATTGGAGAGAGAGAGAGAGAGAGAGAGAGAGAGAGAGAGAGAGAGAGAGAGAGAGCCTTATGATACTTAAAATACACTGTGTGTGTGTGAGAGAGAGAGAGAGAGAGAGAGAGAGAGAGAGAGTTAAATACCTACCAGGTGGCTCATAAAACAGGACTGACATGAGGTGCTGAGTTCTTCTGGCACTTTATATGTATGGTAGCATCCATATTCACGA
>NC_087202.1:62630024-62667524 GCF_015104395.2 Macrobrachium nipponense | reverse complement strand
ATATATGGGTGGATCTGCAGTCTCAAACGGTTGTGTGTATGTTCGTCAGTACTGTCTCTGTGTATATATACTTGTGAATTCTAATACCATGTATCAGTCCTTTATCAATGGCTTGAAAATAAAGCCGAAACCGGTCAGGACCTACACCCTGTCTATTATATTTCACCTGTGGATATGTGTGATAAACGAATCACATGCTAAAGTGATCCACCCACAGGCAGGTGTCAAGGTAGGAGTGGCTTTCAAAAATCATTTGGCTAAAATTTACAATAAATTCAAGGGATACTACCGATTACGGTACCCACCAGACAACAAGTCCACACCTGACAGGTGTCAGGGAGGCCGGGTTGGACATCTCATTACCACTACTGCCCCTTTACTATGTTTACAAATATAATAATCCTAGTTCCGTACATTTCTAATGTCTACCTTAAAATTTAAACAGTTTACAAATTTCTTTTGATATTAAAGGATCAAGTTTATACATTCCTTGACTGATGTTCATATTATTATTGCAACTTTCTTTTATAAAACTTGATTCAATGATGTTCCTTTCCATTGCATTATTTGAACACAAACTTTTTTGCCCCTTCCCAGTTAATAGCATGATTGTTCTCACTAAAATGTACAATAATACCACTATTTCCCTGTGCATATCTCACACATTGTTTATGTTGTTCTATTCTTTTTTCCAGTGCTTTCCCTGTTTGACCAATATAAAAGTTGTCACATAACTTACACGATACTTTATATACACATCCTTTAACATTGTCGGGGGAGTTCTTAATAAGTACCTGTTTAATTGTTTTATTATTTTTAAAAACTACATTAACACCAAAATTCTTCAGGAGATGTGGGATATCTTTCTTATTATTATTATAGGGTAGTATAAGCAAATTTTTGTTGTTGTAAGGTTCTTTTTTATTTTGATACATGGTCTTTTTTTGCCGCTTCTAATGCATTGTTTAGTACACTATCTGGATATTTCAGTTTCTTGCCTGTATTCCGAATCTTATCTACCTCCTCATCTATATATTCTGGCCTACATACCCGTAGTGCTCTTAGAAACATAGATGCAAATACTGATCTTTTAACCTTATTGTTTTGTCCAGAATAGAAATGTACATAGGAAGAAATATTAGTAGGTTTTCTCTAAACACTATATTTAAACCCACTACTATTTCTCCGTATGAGGACATCCAAAAAGGGTAGGCATTCATCTTTTTCCATTTCCATAGTAAATTTAATTGAGAGTACTAATTGATTTAACCTGGTAAAAAAGTTATTTACATCTTCGTTCTCTGGCCATACACAAATTATGTCGTCAACATATCTAAACCAAGGTACATTGTGTGGAATTATACTGTTTAAAATTTTCTTTTCAAAAAATTCCATATATAAATTACTTAGCACTGGAGACAGAGTGTTTCCCATTGCCATACCAAAATTTTGAGAGTAAAATTTTCCATTGAATTAAAATTTACAGTCTTTTACACATAATTTGATCAGTTCAATTAAGGTGTTTTTTTTTTTATGGAATATCCAGCTGTTTGATTTCTAATAATTCCGATAGAAACTCCAACAGATCGTCAATATGTACATATTATTAGATCTTCATGTTCTCTATGATGACATCCCGGGAGATGGCCTCTTGATGTTTGGTGCGGGCGTGATTCTTGATAGCCCCCTCTTGGGCGTGGCAGGAGTCTCTTCAACAGGCGCATGGTAGTCATACTGACGTAGGCGCCGCTGCATTCGTGGACTGTGCATGTATACTGGTACATTACATGTATCTGATTCAGGGGTTATTTTTCATAATAAGGTCGCGTGTCCTCCGATTTTGGTAATATATGATTAGGTCGATATTCTTGGTGTCGTTGGTCGGGGATACATTTTCAGAAATAATTTTCTTAATGGAGTCCTCTTCTTCACGGTAATGGGAACTCATGAAGGGTTTGTAGTACAGCTTGATATTAGCCTGGGGCGGGGCTGCGGGATCTCACTACCATACCATTTCTCCAGGGCTGTGCGGACTTCCTTGTTGATTAATTTATTTGAGTACCCATTATTCACAAGTACTTGGGAGGCGCGGTCAAGATCCTGGTGAGTGTCCTGCCAGGTCGAGCAGTGGGAGAGGGCTCTCCTGACAAAGGCCCTGACGGCGGTGCTTTTGAATCTGGCAGGGCACTCGCTGTCACTGTTGAGGCAAAGTCCTAGATTGGTCTTCTTTGTGTAGATGAAATGCTTGACGGAGGGCTTCTACCTCATCCTCGGCATCGACTTGCACAAAGATGTCGTCAATATTACGTCCATATCTGCGGGGTTGCTGCATCCTGGCGAAGACCCGTTCCTCCAGGGTGCCCGTATAAAAGTTGGTGAAGAGGACCCCCACTGGGGAGCCCATCGCCACGCCATCCTTCTGGCAGAACATCTGGCCACTGTGGGTGGAGAAAGGGACCTTCTTCGTGTAAATCTCTAGTAGCGTTTGGAGCGAGGCTTCGGGTATGTTGCGGGGCGCTGTCAACTGATTCCCGTAGACACAATCAAGGATTATATCTATGGTTTCATCGACAGGAACGTTCGTAAATAGGGACTCCACATCCAGCAAGGCGATAATCCCGGTGCCAGGGGCGTCCTTGATGGCTTTCAAGAATTCTGCTGAAGACTGCAGGCTGTACTGACTCGGGACGTAAGGGGTCAAAATTTGGTCAAGGCGTTTAGCCAAGGCTTATGTAGGGGTGGGCGTCAAGCTGATGATCGGCAGGAGGTGCACAGCATTTGTCGCAGGATTCACTGCACTGATGACTCCATTAGCCTCCCTCTTGATGTCATCTGTCGGGTTCCTCGTCAGGGGCTCGAACTTGCTGTTGTCAGACAAAATAGCATCCAGCTTCTCATGATATTCGGCAGTATCAATCAAGACGAAGGCTGCTGTCTTGTCCGCATGTCGCACCGTGATGTTCACTTTCTCCTTCAGTTCCTTCGCTGATTTCTTCATCTCCTTGGTGAGGATCCCGCTGGAGTGCGAGTCCCTCTTTGTAAGGGCTTCAGCAAGCAGGAGGGGTTGAAGGGCGTCGGTAGTTCTCACGATGCTCCGGGCTTCGAGTTTCTGGATGGAGTCTAGGAGCAACTCGATTTCGAGTCTCTTGTCATGAAGCCTGGATCTCGAAATGAAGTGGCAATAAGGACCCAGTTTCAGAAGGGCATTGATTGATTGGGGGTGGGGTCGTAATCAGTAAGGTTAATGTATCCTGAGGTTCATTCAGGGATGAGGAGTTTGCTGCCGTTCAGGGAGATGAGCTTGCGCAGGGCACCTCTCATCTGCTGCTTGAGGTCGTCCTCCTGAAGGTGGACGAGGCATCTCACGATGTTCTCAAGGTACAATGGTTCCTTTCCTACGGGGTTGTCTTCTTCAATGGGTGTTTCACGTTCAGGATTATCAAATTCAGTGTCGTCCAGTCCATGACTACCTTATTCTCGAAGGGCACCAGGACATGCTGCTGTAGGTTCCTCTCCTACTCCACAGGTTCCGGGGCTGTTTCTCACTCTCTCCCACTCCTGCCGCAGTCTCTTGGTCTCGTTCTGGAGGGCACGCAAATCGGTAGTCTTGATCGCTATTTGCCACTGTAGGAGGGATTTTCTAAAGCTCCTGCTGACAGGCCGTGTAGCCGAATATTAGTGTACTAGGAAGCAGATCCTCTCTCAAGCATACTTTATTAAAAGTAATGGCTACTTCAGCAGCGTTACACTTGTAGAGATTCTTCTCTATTTTGCGAATAGCGGCTTTTTCCGTGCTACTTGAACAGGCTAGTAGAGCGCCTATAGAGGTCATTATCAAATACAGTGTCAACATAGATGTATATATTTGAATTTTACAGATAAACTATGATACCATAGTCATCAAAGTCATTAACGATTTTCTCTCTCTCTAGACCTCCTCAGTGGCGCGGTAAGCGCTACGCTGTGGGACGTCACGGTGCGACATGCGGAGACAAGACAGCAGCCTTCGTCTTGATTGATACTGCTGAATATCATGAGAAGCTGGATGCTATTTTGTCTGAAGAGAGCAAGTTCAAGTGCCTGACGAGGAACCCGACAGACGGCATCAAGAGGGAAGCTAACGGAGTCATCGGCGCAGTGAATGCTGTGACAAATGCTGTGCCCCTCCCGCTCATACAAGAAGACTACAGCCTGGGTTATTTATATGGTAATGTAAAAACCCACAAACAAGGAAACCCCCTCCTGCCGATCATCAGCCAGACGCCCGCCCCTATGTACGCCTTGGCTAAACGCCTTAACCAAATTTCGACCCCTTACGTCCCGAGTCGGTACAGCCTGTAGTCTTCAGCAGAATTCATAGAAGCAATCAAGGACGCCCCTGGTACCGGGATTATCGCCTCGCTGGACGTGGAGTCCCTATTTACAAATGTGCCTGTTGCCGAAACCATAGATATAATCCTTGATTGTGTCTACGGGAATCAGTTGACAGCGCCCCTCAACATACCTGAAGCCTCACTCCATACGCTGCCGGAGATCTGCACAAAGAAGGCCCCTTTCTTCCCCCACCATGGAGACAGATGTTCAGCCAGAAGGATGGCGTGGTGATGGGCTCCCCACTGGGGGTCCTCTTTGCCAACTTTTATATGGGCAACACGAAGGAAGGGGTCTTCGCCAGGATGCAGCAACCCCACAGATATGGACGTTATATTGACGACATATTTGTGCAAGTCGACGCCGAGGATGAGGCAGAAGCCCTCCATCAAGCATTTCAGCAGTGCAGTGTGCTGAATTACACAGTTGAACACAGCTCCGACGATCGGCTCCCCTTCCTCGACATCCTTGTAAGCAAGACGGATGATGGTCTCCGTACCTCCGTCTACACAAAGAAGACCAATCTATGACTTTGCCTCAACAGTGACAGCGAGTGCCCCGCCAGATTCAAAAGCACCACCGTCAGGGCCTTCGTCAGGAGAGCCCTCTCCCACTGCTCGACCTGAACGCGCTTCCCAAGTACTTGTGAATAACGGGTACTCAAATAAATTAATCAGCAAGGAAGTCCACACAGCCCTATAGAAATGGTACGGTAGTGGGAGCCCGCAGCCCTGCCCCCAGGATAATATCAAGCTGTACTAGAAACCTTTCATGAGTTCCCATTACCGTGAAGAAAATTATTTCTGAAAATGTATCCCCGACCGACGACACCAAGAATATCGACCTGATCATATATTGCCAGAATCGGAGGACGCACGACCTTATTATGAAAAATAACCCCTCTCCACAGGTAAGAGACCCCCTGAAGCAGACGCATGTAGTGTACCAGTGTACATGCTATATCCGCGAATGCAGTGGCGCCTACGTCGGTATGACTACCATGCGCCTGTCGAAGAGACCCTCATGCCACACCAAGAGGGGGCTATCAAGAATCACGCCCGCACCATACATCAAGATGCCATCTCCTGGGATGTCAACATACAGAACACGAAGATCATCGGGAAGGCCCCTGATGCCCATCGGTTGCGCCTGCTGGAGGCGCTTCTCATCCAACAAATAAAACCTACACTGAATACAACGCAGGAAGAATTTCTCCTCCTTACGAGTGTGAGAAGAACTGCCACTAACAATGACACCACCGATCACGACAACTCCACGGAAGACAACGCCCCCTAACAAGATACTCCAGCAGCTGATGGAAACCAACTTATCCTTGATGTCCCACAGCGTAGCGCAACGCCCATCAACGTAACCGCGCCGCTCAGGAGGTCTAGACGGCTGCAGGATCTGCAGCATCACAACCATCGGCTCAGAGAAAGTAGCTTGAGACCTGGCTCAACCACCAATGAAAACGACGACTCACCGCCACCATCCAATAGATCAGCATGGAGCAGGAGGAAGGACACCACACCAAGATCAGTCCACCCTCAGCTTCCCAGCCCGAGGATGTCTGGCAGCTCCAGACGAAAGCTCGCTTTAAAAGAGAGAGAGAGAGAGAGAGAGAGAGAGAGAAAATCGCTAATGACTTTGATGAATATGGTATCATAGTTTATCCGTAAAATTCAAATATATACACCTATTTTGACACTGTATTTGATAATGACCTCTATAGGCGCTCTACTAGCCTGTTTAAGTAGCACGGAAAAAGCCGCTATTCGCAAAATAGAGAAGAATCTCTACAAGTGTAACGCTGTTGAAGTAGCCATTACTTATAATAATAATAATAATAATAATAATAATAATAATAATAATAATAATAATAATAATAATAATAATAATAATAATAAAATAATAATATATCGTTATGTCCTCTTAATCTATCTATACATCGAGAAGACTATCCCACAATTTTTTTTTAATCTAAAGGAGTGTTTAGATGGGTATCTACTTGAGTTTTGGTTCTGTGCCTGGTTGTTAATCGACCCTATTGGGTTGCAATCTTATTCCAAAACACTTGCTGTGAACGTAAAAAATATCACTTTGTGAAGCCACGCCTTTATAAGGGACCAAGCTTCGTAGTGGAATATGTTTATGTCTGTGTGTCAAAGGGTGTAGGAAAGCTGTCAGAAACACGACACCTCTTACAATTAGGAAACGATGCACTGAAAGAAATATATAATATATATATATATATATATATATAATATAGATATATATATATATATATATTATATATATATATATATATATATAATATATATGTATATATATATATATATATATATATATATATATATATATATATATATATATATCTTTATATATATATACTTTCAGTGCATCGATTCCTAATTGTATGAGGTGTCGTGTGTATATATATATATATATATATATATATATATATATATATATATATATATATATATATATATATATATATATATATATATATATATATATATATATATATATATATATATATATATATATATAATATATATATATATATATATATATATATATATCTTTCAGTGCATCGATTCCTAATTGTATGAGGTGTCGTGTTCCTGACAGCTCTGATCCGGAAGACAATCGTTTTCATTATACAATGATAGTTAATTTCAGGCAAAGTTCTACAATGTAAAACGACGAAGTCAGAGGTAACCTGTCTTCTCAAGTAATAAACCTTGACTAAGGAAATTTATGATCTGACTTCAAAGTCGAGTATGTAGTAGAGTATGTGTCTCTTTTGGAATAAGATTGCAACCCAATAGGGTCGATTAACAACCAGGCACAGAATCCAAAACTCAAGTAGATACCCATCCTAGTAGACGATAAAAAAGAAGAATATAAGATTTAGGCGAAAGCCCAAGAACTGGGACCTATGAGGCCATTCAGCGCTAATACGAAAATTGAGAGTAAAGGACGTTTGAGAGGCGTAACAGGAGGAAAACCTCGCAGTTGCACTACGATACAATTGTTAGGAGAGCGTGGAAAATAAGACGTAAGAAAAAGAATATGAGAGGAGGTAAAGTAAAGGGAATGAAAGGGGATGCAGCTAAGGGCCGAAGGAACGCTGCATATTACCTTAAATAATGCCTACAGTTCACCGCGTGAGGTACACTAATGGCACTACTCCCCTATGGGGCTTTAGTAGACGCTAATCGTCAGATCTGTGTATTTTAGGATGAGGCTTTTAGCTTCATGACCCAAAGCAATTGAACAACGACTAGGAGCATTATTCGCTGCTTAAGTTATAATAACACAAGCACAATGGGTTTTTCATGAAACAGGTCTAAGTTCTTCCTCCTGGGCCAGTGTAATAATAGAGAGAGAGAGAGAATTTTGCTTACCGCACACACAATGGCTATTGCTGGGCCTTGCACATGTGAAGTGTGTATTTTCGCTTCCTGTCCGGGGGAAGCAAATTCCACTCTGTTATTCGTAATTCGTCCACGACTTTCGGCCAAATGCACCTGAAAGATGACCGTCGGTATATTGCGTGGCGTCTTTTTATTGCTTGTGAGATTTCGAAAGCTTCCTATTGCTCTTTTGCAGCTGGGGTTCTCTCGAGATGTTTGGCATGGAAACTGGAGGAGGGAGTGGTAGTGGGCTACGGTTTTTGCTGATAAAATATTCTAAGGTATTGTGAACTCTCTCTTTCTTTTTCTGCATGTCCCTTCTTCATATCCCAAGAAAATTCGATATTTTTCTCTATCAATGACGTTCGAAATACCGAGGTAAACTCAATATGGTGAAGGCTCTATTTTCATCTTTTTATTTATTTCGAAGTATGAAAATGTAACGTGCATTTAATTAAATTGATTCCTGAATATTTAGCTATTAGTTTATAACTGTCTGCCGAGAAAAATTGGTGAACAGTGGCAGTTTTCGAGGGAAATAAATATTTATCTTTGAAAATGCAAAAAAAAAAAAAAAAAAATCTAATATTTAGGTGATTCAAACTTAAAAAAGATCAGAGGAAAAGTAAGCCTCTCTCAAGGAAAATTAATATACAACTATATCAGGTGTCTGTAAAAGACCTGATAAACTTAAACAGGTAACAAAATGGAATGTTCATGTTTATTAATATTAGATCGGGGTAGGAAGCGAATTATTTGAAGAGATTAACTAATGCATATTTCTGATAAAAGACCAAACAATGAGTACAAAATCAGGCACTGGAAAATTACTGCACTTTATAAATACAAAATGAAAAAAATTGTTGACGGAACATCGCAAAGCCCTACCAATTAGTCTAAACTGTCCCATAAACATCTTCAATTCTCCATCTTTACGGTAAATCAAGCCAAAGGTACTCTAGAGCTTCGAAGACTGAATCAGATTACGGACCACCTTTCTTTGATATGTCAAAAAGATATGAGCATATTAAATGCCCGACAACACGGAAACCATTATTTTGAAAAACTATTTGAATTATGAGACACCCTGCCCAGCTTACAATCCTCAAGAGTTGTGAATTATTACACTGCATTATTCAAGGAATTACGTCAAATTTACGGAAAGAACTGTTTTGATATAAACCATGTTAGTGGCTGCACTGTTCGCTAAGAAAAAGGCAACCGTATACGGTCTAACGAAGTCTTATGAAATACTCACATAACGCTTAAAGACTATGACTTTAAACTCACAGGAGTTGGCGTCCTAAAGAACCAGCTGCTTATCTTGATTAAAGAAAGAGTACACGTACGAAGTTTCAAACTATTAGTTTATATTTCTCTTCAGTTACGACTGTTTAATATTATTAAAGTTACACTGAAGGTCATTTACAGTTGACTATTGGGTTTGTAATATCTCTAACAACTATTTATGCTCGCTTTACAATAATGATAATATAACAATGGTAGAAAACACAAATTCTCAATAAAGTTGATAGGCATATATATATATATATATATATATATTATTATATATATATATATATATATATATATATAGTATTCTGAGAAACAAATAATTGCTTGTTATATCTCTAGCTAGGCTATATATAAACCCCACTAGCTGAAAGCCATTTTTGTTGTAAACATGTCAGAGACCTGGCTGTGAATAATCATTATTTACCCATGGCGTATTCTTTTTAATGAAGGCACGTATACACAAGTCACAATGAAAAGTAGAGCGCGGGTTGGAACTCCCACCGCCTTCCTCTATTAAAAGGTGAAGCCACACCGGACGGCGCGAGCGTGGAGGTTGCAGGGAAGAGTTTCCCGCGGCAATTTGAAATGTAATGTATTTTAAATGAGTGGCCACTCCGGGCCGCATATTCCTGAAGTCTGGAAGAAAAATAAACCTCTCGGATATTAGAACCAATCAGAGCGTGATTTGGAGCCGTGACGTCGTGAGACTCCGCCCTCCTTGCATCTGCACAACAAAATCTGTGCATACCCTAGGTTGCAATAGATATATAGTATATTTATACTTTAGGACGTATCTGTGCTAAAACATAAGTTTTATGTCTTTGGTATATTTTCTTTGATTAGAATGAATTTGTTACTTATTTCCATTGGATACTATTAACAGATATGACTTTGAGTCATTGAGTTAAAACTAAAATACAATCATAGAAAATATGTATGTATATGAGCAGCAAAGAAGAAATCAACTTGCAGTGGAAATATATATGACCAACAAAGCAAAATTTGTGCATGCTGAAGGGTGCCATGATTCCAGTGAAAATTCAATTAAAGTAACAGAAATCTTAAACTTTTAGCCTATATTGGTCTACTTCATGTACTAAATGCCTACATGTCTAGGCCAATATGAGTAGTTAAGTAATTTCAAGGGGTGAAGCATTATGTAATAAAGCAGCTGATTACCAGGGGATCAAAGCTCTTCCTTCTGCGTGTTTTTCATTGAGCAATGTTGCGTATCTCAGTACCTTTTTAATAACTATATTTACCAATATTATGACCTATTATATAAGATTATATTTTCAAAACCGGTGCTTCTGCATGAATCATGTAATGGAGCAGCTGATTGCCAATTATGGGTCGAGGCTTTGCCTTTACAACGGCGCCTCTTAATCGTATGAGGTATTTTTTATTTTTTTATTTGTTAAGCTCTTTAATTCTTTTTTGTCTTCTTCCGCACCTGATTTAAGGCCTTTTTTATTTCATTATGTTCTTCTTTAAATAGGAATTTTCCAATATTATCACTTCAATTTCTTCATATGGTTGCTGAAGGTCAATTATTCTAATTCGTTCTTCCCTGTAAGCAAAACAATATAATAGAAAATGAAATATATAATTTTCTATATTCACACAAAAAGGACAAAAGGTGTTCCCATTCTGGTGTCTCTTTATTATATATTTAGCTGTTGTGAGTTGGTTCTTGCTCTAAAAAGAAGCATCAAAGTTAAAGATTTCTTTTCTTTTATTTCACTTTTCCACTTATATATATTTATGGTCACTTTATTTTCCATGTCCTCTTTCCACTTCGCTACGTCCCAGATTTTGGTTTTGTCCTTAATTTCTGTTTTGGACATTCCTTCCATTTTCTTTCCTTTTTTTACATATCTATAATTATTTTCTTCAATAACTTCTTTCATCCATTTATAGTATTATTTACATAACTTAGCTTTCCACTCATAATTCTGCTTTGCTTTGAAGATGCTCTTATCTCCCCCCTTACTGTGGCTACTACTGTACTTCTACAAGCTCCTAATATTCTTATATAAACCCTATTCTCTATTCTTTGCAATTTTTCTATTTCTGTATCTATTAAAATAACTATATTAGACCTATATAAGATAGATGGTATAGCTATATTTTTCTGGTACGTTTTACCAACAAGTACTTTGTTACAACTTTTCTCTATCACCGAGTAGGTTAGGTTGGCTAATTTCTGTTCTTCGTTCATCAATTCCTTTTTCTGTAGCTTAATAAATTTCATATTGAAAGCAATGATGCAACTATTCTCTTTATCTATTTATATCCCATATTTATTTCCTATATCTATTGAAATTTTTATATTTTTCTTTGCATCCTCTATATTTCCTGCTAATACTAACCCATCATTAGCGAAGAATAGCGTCCCAATCTTGATTAAGTCATTTTCGAATCCTGCCCCTTCCTCCTCCATTTTCATAATGATTGAATATATCACCACCTGTTCAACTCTATCCCTTAGGTCTATTAAAGAGTGCTCTTCTGCGTGTTTTCCATTGAGCAATGTTGCCTTATGCCTTGCTGTATCTCAGTACCTTTTTATGATACATAAGTGCCAGGGTAAATATTAGCTGGTACCACATATTTCATACATATTTTCTGTATACATCTAAATAACTATATTTACCAATATATAACCTAATAAATAAGATTATATTTTCAAAACTGGTGCTTCTGCATGAATTAAGAAAAGTGTATAGGTTGTAACACTAGGAGGGTGGAGTCCCACGACGTCACTCCAAATCACGCTCTGATTGGTTCTAATATCCGAGAGGTTTATTTTCTTACACCAGGATTTTGCCTCCGGGCAAACGGGAAGACTCGACCTTCTGCAGTTGCCACCAAGCGTTTTCAACTACATAAAATGTCATTCTTCCCCTTTTTTCCCCTTTTATTTTTAAGATGTGGATGTAAGTATTCAGTCGCATCCAAATTAGTAGTTTTGTTATTAACTAAATAATGTGCAAAATCGTAACTTCATCTACTTGCAGTGAAGTAAACAAAACCAACGGCTATATCATGTAACAAGAATTTTAAACTAATATCACATTTTTTTTTTTATTATTTGAATGTTCCCAAGACACATGAAACTAGAGCCTTTTATACACAATCGTTTCAGTGACACATGTTCTGGTTGTTAAAGCTTCATAAGACAGTTATCTAGTCGCAACGAGTGAAGGGACTGGGGAATTTCCAAACCTTCAATTCCTTAGGTCATAGGGCAATGCGGCATCGTTTAGAGATGGGTTTATGAAAGACTTCGGGCTTGTATAGTAGCTTGGGAAAAAGTAAAGTTTTCTTAAAAGTTTGCGATTTGTTCCCACGAGAACACAAACGTTTTACATATATGTATATGTTACAGAAAATATGTAAAATCCAGGGATATCACGAAATCCGTAGGGAATATTAAGTGAAATTACCAATTCGCTTAGGAGTATTTGATCCCTGAGGACTAGCACTAAACACGGCGAAACAGTGAGTCATCTACACTGTTTTGCCTTTTCCCGTGTTTAGTACTAGCCCTTGGGGCGTCAAATGTATTTCGCTGTGTTTAGTACTAGTCCATTGGGGGTCAAATGTCCCTTAGTGCATTTGATCCCCCAGAGGCTAGTACTAAACACCATTAAACCGTGTAGATGAATCATCGTTTCGCCGTGTTTAGTACTGACCCTCGGGGATCAAATGTTCCTAAGCAAACTATAACATATATAGGGAAACTTATAATAATGCCTTGCTCATACAATTGCGATTAAAGGATGCACAGTGGGTAACTGCCGAAAAAGTGCTAAGTACGTCGTCATTACAATGTAATTACGACCAAATCGCCAACAATCATTATGAATCGTTACCGCATCGCCGAGTTTGGCGCAATGCGCCAAGTGATGGCGGATCTTTTCGACTTCTAAAATAACTGCAATTTCTTCCGATCATAAAAATATCACAAGCGTCAAGCACTAGCGAATATTCCTTTATGATTTCCATTAATGCAGAAAAGAACTACCAATAAAACAACAAATTTCCTGAAGGCGATTTTAATTAAACATTTCCGCAGCGCCTATAAAATTGCTGCAATGAATAAATTCATATTTAACGAAGTGCTGGAGGTAATTAAGCAGAATAATTTTTAATATATTTCACAAAAGATGGAATAACATGCGTTACATTTACACCGCTGCACAGACTTCAAAACCAGAAAAGCTAATATAATTAAAACAGTTAGATCAAGTTACACGAGAGCTAATAATTATAACACATAGGTACTGCAAATGTCACATGTGCGTGGTAAGGAAACTAACCTGTAGAGGTTGTGGGATACATGCGATGCAGAAATAATCTGCTTTACGAGGAGAGAGTTTTTGGTAATAGTCCCTAAGTTCCAACAGCCTTAAAAAATTAAATTCCTGCCCTACTATGTTCATGACCTTAATGAAATTCCAGTCCTTCTCATCTAACTACTAGAATGCAAAGGAAATTGTTATAAAAAAAAAAAAAGATATTTAGGAGTATATATGTTGGAAGATATTACTAATGAAAGCAGCAATAAGTAAATTGTTCACTATTAGACTAATACATGAATAATGGTCAAATTCAATTTACAATAAAATCTAGATTGAATACAACAGGACATTTCTCATGGATATGTAATAGTTGCTAAATAATAAATGGGCTCCCTCTGGGGAATGTCACAAATTCCGACTCCAAATGCTGTTGGTCGGCCAGCTTGAGAGAGAGAGAGAGACATACCTTGACAACCCGTGCTGTCCTAGACTAAACGATTAGAATTTAATTTCATGAAGACAACATAACAATGGAATAAAAAGTTTGGAAATCAAACAATATATCTACAAAATTCATTTCATATCAATGTAAAATCTATCCAATCAAGTAATGTGTCGCCCAGAAGGCGACCGGGAAATGATACTCATCATTTTTCAATCAAGTGGTGTCACAGAAAAAGCAATTCGTGAATACGACATGGCATTTGTAACGGCTATTTGTAGCATCAATTATTATCTGTTAAAAAAAGAGCAATTGTACCCATACCCATTTATTTTGCGCTTTGAATGTACACCGTTACACCAATATCGCGTGTCGTTTCAGCATTATTACTTCGACAAAAGACTCACAATTTCATAATCGTTTTCTTCAGATTACTTTTTTGTTGGTGAACTAAATATACGACTGGGGCTGTCATAAGTGCGAGGATATATATATATATATATATATATATATATATATATATATATATATATATATATATATATATATATATATATATATTCTTTCCCACCGTTATCCCTACATTAAGGGGTTGGTTGCCTTATGCACCTTCTCCACTGCCTTCTATCAAAGGCATCATCCTCCACCAAACCTCTCTTCTCTATATCTTCCTTCATTTTATCCCGCCATCTAATTCTCTGTCTTCCTCTCGATCTTCTTCCTCTAACAGGTTCCTCCCAAGACCTCTTCACTCCCTCCCCATCATCCATCCTGAACATAATGTCCATACCACCTCAATTGTGCCTCTCTTATCACCTCTGTAATCTTAATAGCCCTGCCCTTCTTATTTCATCTTTTTCCAATCTCTCAAGCAAAGATATTCCCATAATCCACCTCCGCATTCTCATCTGTTCTCTCTTCACTTCTTAGAGCCCATGTTTCCGATCCATACATTAACCTTGGTCTTATCACTGTGCTGTAGATCTTGATTTATAGCTTGATTGATATTTTCTAATCGCATAATACTCCAGCTACCTCTCTCCACTTCCTATATGCATCTTTTATGCTACTGTCACCTTCAGTCTCACATCCCTCCTCTTGGCCTAAAGTATATCCTAAGTATTTAAACTTTTCCATATGTTTTATTCACATTCACCTTTAAGCCACCCCTCTCTAAAGAATCCTGCCACTCTCCAACCCTTCTCTGTATGTCTTCCTCATTTTCGGTAATAATCACCAGATCAATAGTGTACAACAACTCCCACAGATCTTCAATCCTCATCTTTTTACTTAACACATCCATGACCAGCACAAACAATAATGGTGTAATCCAACACTATCTTCAGTTTTTTGTTTCCCCAAATGCTGTTATTAATTTTATGCTTGTTCTTTAATATGTCATCTCGACCACCCTAACTAGCTTTTCTGAGACTTTCTCCTTCCTTAAACACCAAAACATCACTTCTCTTGGGATTCTATCATGTGCTTTCTCTAGGTCTATAAATTCACAGTAGAGCTCCTGGTTTCCCTCCTTTTTTCCTGTAGCTGCCTTACTATGAAGATGGCATTCACCGTCCCTCTTCCCCTCATGAATCCATACTGCTATTTTCCGATCTTTACAATCTCTCTTAATCTCTCATCCAGTATCCCCTCTAAGACTTTGAATCCATGCTCTGTTAGTTTAATTCCCCTGTACTGATCACAGTCCATGACATCTCCCTTCTGCTTATTTATATATATATATATATATATATATATATATATATATATATATATATATATATACACACACACACACACACATATAAATATATATATATATATATATATATATATATATATATATATATATATATATATATATACACACCATGGGACTCTCCTACCAGTCCCTTGGCATTTCTTCCTAGTTCCCATATAGCTTTTATTAAATCCACCATTCATTTCTCCCCTCTCTGTACCTAGTGGTTTGATCATTTCAATTTGGAACTCTGATGGACCTGGTGATTTACCATTCATCATTTTACTTTATGCTCTCTTCACTTCTGTATCCTGTACCTCCATCACTGGTCCCTCTACCCTCTGTCTTTCCCCATCTACTCTCTCTCATATTCAGTATTTTAAAGTTGTTCAAAATACTCTCTCCATCTCTTAATGTCTTCATCCCTATGCAATATATTTCCCTCTCTATCCTTGATGACACCCAGTTTACCCACATCCTGTCTCTGCCTCTTTCTCAAGTTTGAAATCTTATAGATATCCCTTTCATCTTCTCTTGTTCCTAGTCTTTCATTCAATTGCACTTCCAATAGCCTTACATACCCTCCGTGCCGCATCTCTTTTTTTTTCGTCTCTGTACCGTTCCTCTTCACCCTGTGCATGCCTTACTTTCTAGTCTTTAAATGCTTTTGATTTCCTTTCAATTGATTCTTGCACCATTCCATTCCAACACCACTTTTCTCCTCTCGACTCTCCATATCCGCGGGTTCTTCCCACCAATGTATCTGCTACCCCCACATATTTCTCTCATGTCTGCCCAGATATTTTCCACTCTGTTACCCTGTCCAAATTCTACATTCCTCCCCTACAACCATCACTCTCTCACAGCGCCCCTAAATTGCTCCCCCCCTTTTTCCTTTAAAGTCCCAAATCTTAATTCTAGATCTCCTCTTTCTTTCCTTGGGTTTCCTACCGCTCATTTTCAAATCCATCACCACTAACCTGTGCTATTTAACGCAAGTTTCTCCAAAGATCTCTTTGCAGTTCATCACATTGCTTTTGTCGGCTCCTCTAACCAGCATGTAATCTATTTGGCTTTGCGCTCCTCCACTTTCATAAGTTATCAAGTACGATATACACACAAACGATAACAATATTTGGACCTAAGACCATTTATTTTGTTCTTCCAAAATGAACAGCTAAAAATTGCGCTGAACTCAGCTTCGGCACAAACGGTTTTCTGTACAGTGTATAATGCTGTATGAAGCTCCCGATGTGCTTCAGTTGCTCCCCAATGCGGTCAAGTAAAAATGCGTCGGCGACACCACCGGAATTGGACTCTGCAGTGCCAGACTCACTGAGGCTAGAAAGTTATAATTTGGAATGTTTGATGATTGGGGGGTGGCTGATCAACATACTGATTTGCGCCCCTCTAGCCCCTGTAGTTTTTTTAGATCTGAGGGCGGACAGAATAAAGTGCGGACGGACGGGCAAAGCCGACACGATAGTTTTCTTTTACAAAAGACAAAAAAGAGGCGTTCTCAGATATAGTGCATTAACAAACCAACGATTACAAGACACCTTCAGCGGGCTGCGCCTGTCTGTGTATTAGTTAGTCTGTGTCCATGCAACTTGAGAAAATAGGTTAGCAAACCGATACGAGGGAAAGGGGAAGAAAGATTTTGAATTGGAAATAATTCTTCATTGTTCCCAGGTTGCCTGATCTAAATCCCAGGTAAGCAGTTTAGGAAAGGTGTGTATTTTGAGATAAAAATTACATTAGTGCTAGCGAAAGGGATAAAAAACTGAAGACAGAAGTTAATTCAATCACAACGCAATTATTATTAATAATATTAAAAGCCATCATCATCGACATCTTGTAAACGTGAATGATACAACCAACAGCGAAAGCTTAATGGACGAGGATAGGAAATGTTTTAGATGTCTATCCGTTCAGACCCAAAATTAAACGACTTTGTCATGTGAAGCAAACAACCATTTACAAACGAATATGAATATAATTAGTTTAAAAATTAGTGGAGAGAACATATCCCTGAAGAACATCACTACAGTTAGGGAAAGGGGCAGAAATTGCACCGTCAACTACAAAAGTAACCACCCAATTTAATGAAAATTAAATTTATTGACAGAGAAGCTTAAAGCCCTTAGAAAATATTCTGATACCGAAGTCTTCATAACTTACGTGTATCTTGACAATGTTTTAAACTGGAAAATGATAGTAAACCGCTTGTGAAATTTGATTAATAGGTAAATTTTTAAAGAAACGAAGCCAATAGATAATAAGTTGTACTTCTTTTTACAACAAATACCATAAAAGCAATAGTCCTGGTGATGCTATTATGCTAAAATAAAAATGAATAATATCTGTACACCATTAACTGCCTTGATATGTGGTATCTGTGACGCAATTCGTTATTCAAATGTACTGGTTTCTGGAACTGCAAGTCAGTCTAATATAGTGTTCCTGATTAATTGACATAGACCATTAGTCAAGGCAGTTTAGTTCCATACGGTTCAATGACCCAAATTTCATATTCATGATACATGTAAATTCAAATTCCCATTTATCATGAAGATCAAAAGATGCGTTTAATTTTGTTTAAAGATAGGAAACTTTGCTACTGCAAAAACGCTACTAAGTATTATTTGAGTAAAATAGGTTTTCATACACCCTGAAAGTGGAAGGAAATCTGAAATTAGCTCTATATTAAAACTTTCTACTGAAGAAAGACCAAGAAACAAATACGTTAATAAAAAAAATATTTCACATGTATAAAAGAGGCGTCGGGAGACGAAAGCAAATATACCTCTGCACATCAAGTGAGGAAACGTCAAGGTAAATATCTCCTGCAATATGAAAAGGAACAAAGTAACGCTGAAATATTAACAGCAACAGAACCAAAAAAAAATCATACATGAAATGAGAGAGAGAGAGAGAGAGAGACAGACAGACAGACAGACAGACAGAGAGAGAGAGAGAGAGAGAGAGAGAGAGAGAGAGAGAGAGAGAGAGAGAGAGAGAGAGAGAGAGAGAGATCCCTAGCCATAAAGAAACAAACTAGTTCAATAAAAAAAGTCTCCCTCCAGCAGGTTCGAGATCATGTTTGCAGTCATTGCAAATCTGGCATTAGCGAAATAGTACTCGTAGCGAAGAACATTAAATGTTCTTTGAAGGTAGTGGAGACTCAAAGATTAATTATGTTCTCATAATGAAGATAAAAAAAATGCTAGAACCACCCTAAGCACGTTACCCTTCAGTGGTATTATATAACAGATATAGAGGGGAAAAATTGGACAGTTATGTAACTGTCACATGTAAGTAAGGCACCATTGGTATGTTTTGATTCCCAGATATGGCAGCGGCAGCCACTGCACAGACCAACAGCAACAGGGTACCTCTGTCATCCAGTGCTGGGCCATCAACTGTAATACACACAGAAACAGGATCACAAAAGAACAGTGGATCACATTTTCACAAGTGACAGACGTATTTCCATACATGCAAATCTTTATGACTCTGTTGAAACAATCTCAAACAAGTAAACGTGTTAGATCAGTCAACCAGAAGGAGCAAGCCGGCATATACATCACTGAATATTGGCTGCTAGGATTAGGCTATTAAACCTAGGTTATTGATAATATCGTATTATTATGCATACTGGTGGCAGCATTGGAGATGACAATTATATAAGCATACTGATGTCAAATTTTACTGCCTATTAGTTTGATCCATGAATAAAGAACGATAACAATTAGTTCTGCCTCTAGAAAGTAAAATTGTAAATTTATGGTGGAAAGAAAGGTACATAACGTCGCAAATTGGTCACCATTATTGTTCAAGTGTATAAGAACTACAACAGACAGAATAAATATTTTCATTTTTACATATAGTACACATTATCCTTGGTAAATACCGAAAAAATCATTAACCAATCCTTAAAGACTGCTAAGAAAACTGGCTATCAATTCAGCATGATGATAATGATGTAATGTCGCTATATCTGCAAAACTTTACAGCTTAACTGTAGAAAAAGTATACCAGCAAAAATTAAATATCTTTATTTCTGCATAAAGCACATAATGTATCGAGTAAATGATGTATAAATCATTGACAGCCGAGAAAACACGTTTCAAAGAGTATAGGATTTCACATTAGATTTCATGAGATTGTTTATGTAAGAATCAACACATAACAATGGCGCCAGGCAGCTTAATTCACAAACTGGTTGACCATTATAGGCTGTCCAATATCTCCCTCTATATATATTATATACAATGGGAGAACTGAAAAATATTCAAGAAATACTCCCTTTCTACCTTTCCGATTGATCTTAATCTTGCCCAAAATAACTAGAATCTACGATTATTCTTAGTTTCTGATCATAACTCCATTGTGCTCGAAGCAACATTTGAGTAAAATATGAACATTTAGAATTACAGTAATATAAAAGGATTTTTTTTCTGTCTTTCCCTGTGATCTTGCTTTCTCCGAACCTTTAACTTTTATCCCTTAAGGTGCGATTAGATTGGAGAGTTTTTTCCGCGAGTTGCTCTCAGACAGCTGCTCTATGGAATATAAACAGGCTGTAGAGTACTCTCCGAGATTTTCTCTCTACTTTCGCGAGTGTTTCTCTTCTCTCGCGCGCGCTACAGTCTAAACAGTCTAGACAGCACGCTCGTAGAGCTAGGTTGTAGCTCTCCACTCTATTCAGTGAATATTCAGATCTGTGAAAGTTTTCGTTACTCTCGCGAGAGAACATGAGTGCCAAAAAGTGGAATAAAGACCAAACAATTGCATTAATTCAGCAATACGAGAAATTTCCTGAACTGTGGAATGTCACTTTGCCTGAGTACAGAAACAAAGAGCTGAAAATGAGTAAAATTAAAGAAATAGCTGAGAACTTGGGAATTAGAGAAAAAGAAATGACAAGGAAATGACAATCTTCGGAGTCAAATGTGCGCTGAAGCTAGAAAATTGAAGAAGAAAAAAAGTGATACCCGAGGAATGCCTGACGTCGCAAGATTCAAGAGGAGAGAAATAGAATGGAAATTAATGTGTTTTTGAGGATGTTGTCCTACGATAGTCATCAGGGTAGTGAAACTCCACTTTTGGAAGGTATCGTGATCACAACTCTTGGCAGAGAACTGGATATTAAAATGGTGCTTTCATATCGGTATTACGATAATAATATCTATCTAGACAAAGATTCTTACCAATTAATCGATCTTGTTGCTTCCATCCACCCAAAGATTCACTATACATCAGCTGATCTTAATGTGTTGTCATTTTAGCAATAGGACTACGGAGAAATATATATATATATATATATATATATATATATATATATATATATATATATATATAATATATATATATATGTATATATTATGTCTAAATTTAATATTAGAATTTAACCCTAGCCACCTGGGGGGGCAACCAAATGCCCTTATGGGTGCCGGTCCCAAGCCCGGATAAATAGGGAGGGTTGGTGTCAGGAAGGGCATCCAGCTGTAAAAATCTGTGCCAAAACCAAAAATGGAATGAGCCGAAATATGGAAAGAGGTAATGCTAGGGCGTACTCCGTAAACGACGCACAGAGACATCGCCCTAACTCTGTGGTAAGGCGAGGGCTACTGCATCAGGAGCGGGTGCAGCTAAAGAAGTGAGCTCACATTGGGTTCAGAGTATGTCAGCTAAATGTTGGGTCCAT
This sequence comes from Macrobrachium nipponense, assembly GCF_015104395.2. Classification (NCBI taxonomy): domain Eukaryota; kingdom Metazoa; phylum Arthropoda; class Malacostraca; order Decapoda; family Palaemonidae; genus Macrobrachium; species Macrobrachium nipponense. Next base: position 62,646,235 of record NC_087202.1, on the reverse strand, counting down.
GACTGGGAGAGGTAGAGAATTGGCTGACTTGATGAGAGAAAAGAAATGTAGATGTTGTGTGTGTGCAAGAAACGCGGTGGAAAGGAAATAAAGCTAAAGAGTTGGGAGATGGATATAAGCTATATTATAGTGGAGCAAATAAACAAGGTAGAAATGGAGTTGGCATAGTACTGGCTAGTGAACTAAAGAACTCGGTAATAGAAGTGCATAGAAAGAATGACCGTATCATCAGATTGAAGATATGTTATGGAGGAGAGATTCTGAATATTATAAGCGCATATGCACCACAAGTTGGTTGCACAGAAGAAGAGAAGGGAAATTTCTGGAGAGACATGTATGGAATAATGCAAGAACTGGAAGAGCATGAGAGGGTGATAGTTGGGGCAGATTTGAATGGCCATGTCGGAAGTGAAAATGAGGCGATTGGGCGGGTGCATGGGGGCCATGGAATTGGGGAGAGAAACCCAGAAGGAGAGAGTGTAGCGGACTTTGCTGTGTCATTCGACATGGCAATAGTAAACACATTCTTTGAGAAGAAAAGGGAACACCTAATAACATATAGGAGTGGGGGAAGATTCTCCCAGATAGACTATTTCTTGTATAAAAGGATAAATCTGGTGGAGGTCAAGAACTGCAAAGTTATTCCAGGCGACCATGTAGCCCCCCAACACAGGCTGCTATGTATGGACTTGAAGTTGAAAAGGGAAAGAAAAACCAAAGCTAAAGGGATAAGGAAAATTAAATGGTATGAATTACAGAAGGAAGGGGATAAGAAGAGAGAGTTTAAGAGGAGGGTTTTGGAGGATATTGATATAGGGATTGAAGATGTTCAAGAATGGTGGGCACGAAATGCAGCAGTAATAAGAAGGCATGGAAAGGAGCTGCTAGGAGAGGACATCTGGTATCATATGGGAAGAAAAGGAGAGTGAGTGGTGGGATGAAGACATTGAGAAAGTAGTAAAAGATAAGAAGGAGGCAAAGAAAAGATGGGAAGAGTCACAGTCAGTGGAAGACAGAAATAGGTACAGAGAGAAAAACAAGGTGGTGAAAAAGGTGGTAGCCCAAGCTAAAGCAAAGTCGTATGATGATGTGTATAATGAGCTGGGGACAAAGGAAGGATTAAAGAAGATGATCAAGCTATCAAAGGCTAGAAATAAGAACACCAAAGATATAACACATATCAAACAAATAAAGGATCAAGAGGGTGTAGTGCTTAGAAAGGAGGAAGACATTGTGAAGAGATGGAAAGAATATTTCGAACAGTTGTTAAATGAAGAAAATAATAGACTAATGAGAGAGGATGGGCAGGTGAGCATTGGCATGGTAATGAGGTTTTCTAGGCAAGAGGTACTAAATGCACTGAAGAAGATGAAGAATGGGAAGGCAACCGGACCAGACATGATCCCGGTGGAGGCATGGAAAGCATTAGGAGATGAAGGAGTGGATATACTGTACGATCTTATGATAAAGATCCTTGAACAGGAAAAGATACTAAATGAGTGGCGTGGGAGTATATTGATCCCAATTTTTAAAGGGAAAGGCGATGTCCAAGAGTGTGGTAATTATAGGGGCATTAAATTGATGTCCCACACTTTGAAGATACTGGAAAGGATGATAGATGCTAGACTGAGAGAAGAAGTACAAATAGGTAAAGAGCAGATGGGATTTATGAAGGGAAGGGGAACAACAGATGGTATATTTTGTCTGAGGCAAATAATGGAGAAATTCGGGGAAAGACAAAGGGACCTACATATGGTATTCATTGACCTTGAAAAGGCTTATGACCGAGTCCCGAGACAAGAGGTATGGAGGAGCCTGAGGGAGAAGATGGTGCCAGAGAAGTATGTGCGATTGATACAAGAGATGTACCGGAATGTATTTACCAGAGTAAGGAGCAGTGTTGGGGAGACAGAAGGTTTTGAGGTGAGAGTAGGATTACACCAGGGGTCGGCTCTGAGCCCATTTATCTTTAACATAGTGATGGATGTTATAATAGAGGAAGTAAGGGAGACAGTACCATGGAACATATTGTATGCGGATGATATTGTTCTGTGTGCAGAGAGCAGGGAAGATCTGGAAGTGAAATTGGAAAGATGGAGACAAGTACTGGAGGACAGAGGAATGAGAATAAGTAGATCCAAGACAGAATATATGTGTACCACCACTGAAGGGGATGATAGAGAAAGTATTCAGCTTGGTGGAGAGCAAATAAGGAGAGTTGATAAGTTTATGTATTTGGGATCTTTTGTTAATGCTGGAGGAAGTATGGAAGAAGAAGTAAAACATCGGGTACAGGCAGGCTGGAACAACTGGAGAGCGGCCTCGGGAGTTCTTTGTGACAAAAGAGTGCCGCTTAGGTTAAAAGGAAAATTTCACAAGAAGGTGGTAAGAACAGCAATGCTGTATGGTACGGAAACAGCAAGCATGAGAAAGGCAGAGCAGAAGAAGATGGATGTGGCAGAAATGAGAATGCTTAGGTGGATGTCTGGGGTAACAAGAGTGGATAGGATCAGAAATGACTACATAAGGGGGTCAACTAAGGTGGTGGAAGTATCAAAGAAAGTGCAGGAGGGGAGGCTGAGATGGTATGGACACCTGTTGAGGAGAGATGAGGACCACGCTGGGAGACATACTATGGGGGTGGAGGTGCAAGGAAGAAGAAAAAGAGGGAGACCAAGAAAGAGATGGAAGGACTGTGTGAGAGGAGACTTAAATGAGAAGGGAATTGATGAGGCAGAAGCACAAGGTAGAAATAGATGGAAACGGCTCATCCGAAACGGCGACCCCATATAAAAATGGGAACAAGCTGGGAAGAAGAAGAAGAAGATATATATATATAAATTTTATTACGTCCTACTGCATAGGATTTGGTTCTACACAAAAAACCAATTAATCTTCCATATCATGGGTAACACTGTAAACTATGTTTTCTCAACCCTCGCTAGTTGTCGACTGGCACTGGCTCCAGTGTAAATAGGTGCGCGAGAAATTTTACCCGACTCTCGGACACTTTCTCTCGCGACACTCCCTCACAGCTCTCAGAGAGAAAAACTTGCTGGTAGTGTAAACACGCTGTAGAGAAAGTCGCGCGAGAGTAGCCGTCTCTCGGGAGAGTTTAATCTCCAATCCAAACACACCTTTACAGGCCTATGGGCAGGTTGAAAAACGTAATCGACGGAGGATGGATATAAAACACATGCAGTTTGCTTTATAAACCCTTCAACGGGAGCAGTACCTTACTAGTAGCATTCCTTTCAGTCTACGACATGACCAAAAAAGATAAGTATATCTTAGTTTTACCAGCCCACTGACCTGATTAGCAGCTCTCCTAGGGCTGGCCCGAAGGATTAGATATTCTTACGTGGCTAGGAACCAATTGGTTACCTAGTAACGGGGCCTACAGTTTATTGTGGGATCCGACTCACATTATATTGAGAAATGAATTTCTGTAACCAGAAATAAATTCCTCTGATTCCGCGTTGGCAGAGCCGAGAATCGAACTTCGGACCACCGGATTGGTAGGCGAGCTCGAAAAACACTCGTCTAACGAGGAACTACGATATGACTAACTTCAGCTGGTAAACAGCTGGTAAATGGAATTCGCACTTACCCTGTACCTCAACGGTTTTTTGGACTTTGCTCCTTGTCAAAGCATCGGATGTAGCTGAAAGTTGATATATGTATATTTTACAACCATACACAAATTTTGTCAGCATTATCAATAACCTAAACCCGATAGTTTTAATTTTTAAAGAGTAAAAATGATCCAGCCGACGCCATGGCCAATAATTACGAGCCAAGAGTCGAAAAACATTCATTACGTAAGCAAGGTAAACAAACACCTTTTGAGTAAATATTGACCCGCCCATCCACCAGACAGAAATGCCATCGGCTTTGTAACCCAAAGACTTTATGAATGGCGGAACGATACATAGATGTGGGTGGGGTATCAGTGCTAGCGTAGTAATACTACTGTAGCAGTAGTGCCGCAACAGTTATAGCAGAATATACATGAATTAAACGTTTAGACCAACTGCTGGGATCCTTGAGGATCATTTAGCACTTCTTACAACTACTCGAGAAATTAGTTTTTATAGCCAGAAGTTAAATTTTCTAATCCAACAATGCCCATGGTAGCCTTCAGTGTTATCCTGAATTATAACGAGGCGAAAGTGGGTGGAGCCTCATGAAGTCACCATTTTGACGATAGCTAATTATTGGTGAAGGTTTAAAGCCAATATACGGTACCGGCTATTTTTTTTCAGTAAATAGGTAGATAGCCAATAAATAAAAATTGCTTGACATTGGAGTTATCAAATCAAGCTTGTCTACTATGTTTTTGGTAATTACCAACTATTCCCTACATCTTGTCAATCTGATTGTGACCTATAAAGTAGACTGTAATTTCTTTGGAAACTTATTTTGGGAGTTAGACTAATAATCGAAATGTTTTTGTATTTATTAACATATTTTGTTGGTTTGTTTATTATGACAATTATCAGTGGGGAGGTTCCAGAGTTCATAAAGGTGTACTGCTTTGCTTGTATTTAAATTTGTATGTCATTGTTGCCAGAGGTTTAGCCTTCGTTACGTATAGCCAATCATCCATCGAGAAAGAGGGAAGAAATGATGTCATAGTTACGTAACGAGTGCGTTCGAAACCTTTTCTCTGAGTAAAAGGTCACTTTTACATTATAAGTACCAAATTGATTTAACCTACGTAGTGCAGAATACACTCAAAACTTATGTGTTGATATAATATGTATTCTGAATAAGCGTTATATTTATGAAATGCATAGATAAAAAGTTATTGCGAAAAAACCGTGTTACAGAGGCCCTGAATCTCATAGTAGGTACCAATGAGAGATACAAGCGGTGTAGGAAGCCCCTCCAGTTCAGGCAACAACTTTCTCGAAAGTTATCGGGTTATGCACGGTTATCGGTTTCGAGCTCATCTTGTATCCATACTTGAGAGAGAGAGAGAGAGAGAGAGAGAGAGAGAGAGAGAGAGGAGGAGGAGGAGGAGGAGGAGGAGGAGGAGGAGGAGGAGGAGGAGGAGGAGAGGAATTAATAATATCAACACAGCGCGTACAAAAAAAAAAATAATTAAAACTGCTAAAAAAATCAGCAAACTACTCATTAAAATCCTCTACTTATCTTACAATTCAGTTAGTTGTACGATTGTTTCATTTTTTTACCCTTTAAATAAACATATATCAGTTAATAAATTCGCTGAAGTGGCCTAACAGTGAACTAGGTTCAAATTGTTTATGTCTAGGGTTGTTTATAAAGATTAACAGTCTCTCTCTCTCTCTCTCTCTCTCTCTCTCTCTCTCTCTCTCATCTCTCTCTCTCTCTCTCTCTCTCTTTTATTTTCAAGTACGTTTTCTCGTTTTTGTTTGATTGATGCAGAATTTTAACATACATAAAGAGGCAGTTCAAATACAGAAACAAAGAAACGGTGCTGCAGCTCTACATATCAATAGTTAGACCTCATCTTGAATATGCAGTACAGCTTTGGTCACCAACACTATAAGAAAGGACTTAAATAGATTAGAAGGGGTACAAGCAACAGCCACAATGTTAATAACATCTATCAGGCAAATAGGTTACCAAAGACGACTAACAGATACATTCAAAATACTGAAAGGCATGACAAAAATAAACATTAAGCTATTCACGTTAAACGAAAACTAGACGAGAAATAATGGATGGAAACTAGAACTGAAGAGATACAACATATCCCACTGTGGGAACTTCTTTACATACAAGATATGTGACACATGAAATAAACTGCTACGAGAAATTATAAACAATAACAGTGTGAAAGAGTTTAAAAGAAACCTATACAAAAGCCATTAGGACAGTAAAACCTGCTCCTAGAGATTAGTGAGCACACGATGTCTCCTCAAATGGACAATTAAGTCTTTGAGATATCCGAATCCTTGTAACTCCTCATTTGGAATAAGAAAAAAATAACAATGAAAAGAAACATCACCACAATAAAGTTAGGTACACTCGGCCAAAAAAAAAAAAATGAAAAAAACCGCCACAAGATGAACAAGGAGTTCAGTGGACGCATAAATGTGCAATAACAATAAAAAAATTTGTCTTACTATTATTCTGTTCCTACACAATATAAATGGAATATTACAATACCAAGTCAAAAATATTCGGTCAAATTCCACTTTTAAACCTATAATGCAGCACGAATGGGAAACAGTTTTGCTGATAGTTTTTGAAATAGTTTTGTACACTAACCTGACATGCATTTCATTCGCAAATGATTTGTTAACCCATTACATACAATTCCTTGCATTTCTATGCACAATTATAGGGGACCACATTACGAAACCTGTGTTTTCGGGTGTGACAGGAGGTGGGGGAGGGACAAAAATTAAGTAAAGGAATGCACAGTGTCCTACTTCAACAGGAGGAGGGGGATGCGTCGTCCCAAACCAACTATCTTTCCTAACCCAGCCCAACTTGACCTAGGTCGCCCTAAATCTTCTTAGACCTAATATAACATGACAGAGAGATATAGTTCTTTCCTGACAAGGGGAAAAGGTAGTGGACCCCACTAACCTGACCTAGGTCCGGTATTAACACGATATGTATCTTCTGTTTTATGTTTTTCTTCAAATAAACTCTTTTTTTTTCAAGCATTGTGTGTGTTAGGACTTGATACTGGATAGTGATGTGACTACGTTTTTCTCTGTAGTGAGTCCCTTTTTTATATATAATATTCTTATAGGCTTACGTTATTTGTGCTTGATGTTGTATTTTTCTTGATGTTGTACTTTTCTTTGTATTTTACTTGCAAGAACAGAAGAGATTACTGTCCACTTTGTATATTTTGTATTATGTCTCTTTGTGGACAAATTTGTACTAATAATTGTATATTTTTGTCAATAAAATAACTTTTTAACAAACTACCCACCTACTACAAGGTGCTCGTACCAAACATGGCGGAAGCCCCTTAGAACGCCTTGTTTAGTACTATCCCCCAGGAGCTCAAAGTACTAAATACGACCATTTCTACACTGCGTGGTCGACAACTTATATTGATAAACTATATCTTCGTGAGGCCATCTACTTTACCTAGCATGACTTTACCCTTGACTTTGACAAAGATGGATACAGAAAGAGTTAATACCCATAGGGCCTTGTAAATGTGTAAATCATACGATTGATTGATTTAGAGGTTTTATGTATGATGCCAATCACTGGGACAACTAAGGCCATTCAGCGGTGAAACGGAATTTGACAGTGGAAAGGTTTGAAAGGCGTAACAGGAAGAAAGCCTTGCATTGCACTATGTATCAATTGTTAGGAAAGGGTGGAAAGTAAGATGGAAGAATTATAATATGAAAGGAGGTACAGTAAAAGGAATGAAAGTAGTTGCAGCTAGGGACCGAAGGGACACTGCAAAGAACCTTAAAGTAATGCCTACACTGCACCGCATGAGGTGCACCGACGACACTAACCCCTGCGGGTGTAAATCGTACGATTACAATATTTATATGCATAGAATTCTTCGTTATCCCTAAAAGGGGACGAACAACCACAGTCTTGCCCCAATCTATCCTGACCCTAAATAATATTACTTTTCACTCTCGTCCCAAATTATTGTTGGCTATAGGATAGTTTGGAATGGCTAACCAATCATTTCCGACGTAAAGGAGTGCCCTATTCATCAAAATCACACCGAAAATCATCAGTAATACCATATTTCACTTTCAAAATCACTGACTTCTTAATTAATCGATTTTAATCGATGTTTCCTGAGACTGTAATCTTTCCTGAATAGAGATTTCTTGACATTCAGGATAGTTCCATCATGAAGTCCATTGATATATTTATTTTATTGCAACCAAACGACGTTCGTCCAAAAGAAATTCTTGGAAAATTCCTAGACAAATCATCGGCCATGCAATGTTACGAGATATTAGATAAAATGCCTCATTCATTTTAGAACGGATTTACCATTGGTTAATGATAACTGTTGTAAACCATAGAAAGACAGACCTAGAACAGGACATCAAAGTGAGTAGGACTTCAACAGTTCCCAAGAAGTACGTCCCTGCATGTGAACAAAAAGTATTTTGTATTCCGTACACCGTTAACGCGATAAGCATCTCCACCGATTTCTATAAAGGAGAGGAATATCTTCAAATTTGACTGCAATACTCGATACACGTATTGATGCTATTTGGCTATGGGTTTAAATATAGCAAACTAAGTCAATATGCTTTAAAATGGTCGTTTAAGACTTTATCTGCAAACCACACATCAAGCGGCTCATTTTACTCTTCTCACTTGTTTATTCTATGATATTTACATTTGAGTTATAATATAAAAGTAAAGTGCATAAACCTTAGTACCATTCTAAACAGACACAGTAGGCCTAAGCAATTCCCAGAAAAAAAATGTAAAAAAACCTACGTATATTTGAGCAAGTCCCGAATGAGAAGAACAAATGGTCTCGAACTTTATGATAAACAATGTAAAGCAAATGAAGGTAATTCTAACCTCGCATTCCGCGGTACAGTAGACTATGGCAATTGACGTTTCCTTATGCTATTTTACCTGCTGAACAAGAATTTAAAGTAATATTTATTCGGTCGACTGTAATTAAAGCGTAATTTACCTTTGAAAACAACATGAAGGTGCAAGGGGTGCGATGTACCAATGGGCAGAGTTCAAAGGTAAATAACAGATTAGTTACAGTCGACCGGCAAAATATTACCTTAAACTCTTGTAAAGTAAGCAAAATAACATAGGAAAACGTCAACTGCCATAGTCTACTTCGACTGAACAATCTTCGAAGTTTTGGTTCGGGGCCAAGAAACGTAAACATACCGCCATATTTGAATGCTAGTAGGGGGTGCGGGATACGTAACCAACAGGGAACCTTAAAGGGGGGGTACAGGGAGAGGAAGGCACAGGTACGAGTTGCTAAAGCCACGCTAGCATATGATGTGAAATAACAATTCCCAATAAATATCACCAACATCAAGAGCACTAAACCTTAGGAACACCAATATGATTGATATAACTAAATAATGTACATAAAGATTAAGAACTTTACCTTAAATGTTACATAAACACCTTCCTTTGTAAGTCTAGCCTACATTTGTCGACACGAGGGCAAAAGGCCTGTTTTCTCAAAATGCCGTGATTTTGATTGTACATTACCAACCTTTCATACTGCCCTGAGTAATGGACTGAAAAGTCCTTATAACTAAGGATACTCTTAACACAAGTACTGGGTAGAGTCGAGTCGGTAATGGGCCTGAAGGAGTGGGAGGTGCCAGGGAATGATTCGGCCATCATGGTCGGGTGATTACTGAAATGAAATACACGGCCCAGCAAGCATTTTCAGGAGAAAATTGGGATGTGTGTGTGTGTGTGTGTGTGTGTGTGTGGGGGGGGGGGGGGGGGGGGGGGGGGGGGGGGTTGAGCGAAACAGGGTAGGGAGGATGGGGCGGGGTAAATATTTACGTTTAAAAAAAAACATGAATGCGGGTATATATTATATATATACAGGGTTTTACACATCTGGTACCTAAGTATAAAGTATCAAGTAAAAGTCAAGAGGCCCCCATACCCCACTTACATAAAGGCAGTCTTAGAAGTGTAACATATAGGTTAGGATACTAACCTAACCAACCTAACCTAGTAGAACATGTTACCTGACCGGGCAGACCCCCCTTACATAAAGACAGTCTTAGAAGTGTAACATATAGGTTAGGATACTAACCTATCTAACCTAACCTAACCTAGTAGAACATATTACCTGACCGGGGGGCATACCCCCCCTTACACAAAGACAGTCTTAGAAGTGTAACTTATAGGTTAGGATACTAACCTAACCAACCTAACCTAACCTAACCTAGTAGAACATGTTAGCTGACCGGCCGTAACCCCCCTGCATAAAAAGAGTCTTAAGAAGTGTAAAATATAGGTAAGATAAAAACCTATCCAACCTAACCTAACCAAACCAACCTAACCTAACCTAGTAGAACATGTTACCTTGACCCGGGGGGCCGTAACCCCCCCTTGCATAAAGATCTTAGAAGTTTAACATTATAGGTTTTAAGATGCTAACCTATCCAACCTCAAGGTTAAGGTAACCTACCTAATAAGAACATAACCTACCTACCGGGGGGCTCCCCCCTTACATAAGAACAGTCTTAAGAATTGTAACATATAGGTTAGGATACTAACCTACCTAACTCTAGTAGAACCATGTTTTACCTTGAACCGGGGGATAAAGTCCCCCCTTACCTAAATACAGTCGTTAGAATTGTTAACATATAGTTTAGGATACTAAACCTAACCTAAACCTAGTAAAAGAACCTGGTTACCCTGACTGGGGGGGCCTGCCTCCCGTAACCCACTCTTATGTAAAAACAAATCTAAGAAGTTTGTAACATAACTTAGGATACTAACCTAACCTAGTAGAACATGTTACCTTACTGGGGGTGGGGGGGGCCGATAGAACATGTTACCTGACCGGGGGACCTCCGCCCCCGCTTACATAAAAACAGTCTCAAAGTGTAACATATAGGTTAGGATTTTTACCCTACTTGAGAAAGATGATATGATATGAAAGTAAACATAATAAGTAAAATATTATCCAAGAAATTGTTATGGATCAGAAAGGCAAGTAAAGGTGAATACAGAAAAAAGAAGGAAAAAAAATGCATATGTAATTTGGAATGTCTAAAATGTAAAAATGAAATACCATCAATTTTCACGTCATTGACAGAAAGGTCTCGAAATGTCCTAAAACCTAACCTAACCTAGTAGAACATGTTAGCTGACCGGCCGTAACCCCCCTTGCATAAAGAGTCTTAGAAGTGTAACATATAGGTTAAGATACTAACCTATCCAACCTAACCTAAACCTAACCCCCCTTACATAAAGAGAGCCTTAGAACATGTTACCTGACCGGGGGCTACGCCCCCCTTACATAAAGACAGTCTTAGAAGTGTAACATATAGTTTAGGATACTAACCTAACCTAACCTAGTAGAACATGTTACCTGACTGGGGGGGCTGCCTCCAGTAACCCCTCTTATGTAAAAACAATCTAAGAAGTGTAACATAACTTAGGAATACTAACCTAACCTATTAGAACATGTTACCTTACTGGGGGTGGAGGGGGCCGATAGAACATGTTACCTGACCGGGGGACCTCCGCCCCCGCTTACATAAAAACAGTCTCAAAGTGTAACATATAGGTTAGGATTTTTACCCTACTTGAGAAAGATGATATGATATGAAAGTAAACATAATAAGTAAAATATTATCCAAGAAATTGTTATGGATCAGAAAGGCAAGTAAAGGTGAATACAGAAAAAAGAAGGAAAAAAAATGCATATGTAATTTGGAATGTCTAAAATGTAAAAATGAAATACCATCAATTTTCACGTCATTGACAGAAAGGTCTCGAAATGTCCTAAAACCTCCTTCTAGTCCCACCCCTCAGGAGACTTTCAGGGGCTTGCCCTCAATTGTAACGTAATATTGTAAGATATATAGGGCAACTTTATGAAGTGAGAACAAGTCAGTGGACATATTATACAATACTATGATATACAGAACTGAAATAAAAGCTTGAAATAATATTACACAATTACAAAACAAATGAGGAAAATGAATATATGTAACAATGCATGAATCCCCCCAAAACCTCCTGTCGCAATGTAGGGTTAATAATGCAACATGATTGGTACATACGCGTACCCCCACGAAAACCCCCATCATTTATCTCCTTAGGAAGTTTGTGTGTTTAACAAAAGCTCCCTTATATCACGGCGCATGCGCCCTAGGATTGGCGCATGGCATGCGTAGTAGGATTCGACGTCGTAATAGCAGTAGTAATCATTGGATTTGGGGTATGTAACGGCTCCATTATCGGTTTATTTATCGCTTTATTTCAGCTTGTACTTCGGGCATCAAATATCATAAATAAGAGGAAATAACACGTCAAAACCTTCCCCAAGTGTTTTACCCCACCCAAAAACCTGCAATCCCATCGGCCCCCCTTACCGTAGGATAGAGTTGAACGGTATAATTCTCCCAAGTGTTTTACCCCACCCAGAACCCCGCATTCCCATCGGTCCCCCTTACCGTAGGATTGAGTTCAAAAGTAAATTACAGCTTAATTACAGCCGACCGAAAATTTTTTACTTTAAATTCTTGTTCAGGAGGTAAAACTGTATAGGAAAACGTCACCTGGCATAGTCTAATTCGCCGCGGTACAACGGCTTAGATCTACCACATCCTCAACCAAACAAATATTCATCCTGGGCTAAATGGTAAAACAGAATACACCACTGACCTACGTTATTATACATATCCAATGGAAGTTTCCATCCAAATGACATAACCTTTGGATTGAAGTTGGAAATGGAATACGAAATTTATGCCAAAGGCCACGCATTGGGACTTATGTGTCATTCAGCGCTGAAAATAATGTTGAAACAATTTTCAGGAGGGATGGAAAGTAACAGAATATGAGCAGGGGTAATTAAAATAAAAGGAACAAAGGGGGAAGCAGCTATGGGGCCGAAGGGACGCTGCTAAGTACCCTAATGTCTATATTGTGGGGTTTACTGACGGCACCACCCCTCCTACGGAAAAAATAACCCTGAAAAGTCAATCTTATAAAATGGAAGAGTAACACGCCAAATGTCCGTCTTAGATTAGCCTGCAAGTCTAGGATACTTATACTCGCAATCGAATTTACAGATATTTATCGCGCATAAAAACTCAGCAAGATGAATGCAAAAATCAAAAAAGGTGTTTCGAACCTGTAAATAATGATAAAAAGAAGCAATAACACTTACTCATTCATTCCAATGTAAATAGATCCTGCCTCATGCACATCTTCCCTTCATCACGATGTCTTTTCCATTTTACAATCGTATACAGTTCGTTTACTACTCACTTTCTGTTTCGTAAAAAGCTGCTTGGCACGCGTTTAGCTTTTTCGACTCACAGCTAACGATAAACTACTGTCAAAGGTGATATCACTCGGTTAACAATCGCTGCACAACACAAAACGTCTGACTGTTGACATGGGAACTACCGAAACCGTACTACGGTCTACGAGACTACGACTACGAGTACGATCATCTACGGCTCGTCTTCTTCCTTTCAGTTTTATTGACTATTTAAAGAAAACTATATTCTGGAGTTCAGGGGTGGCATAAGAAGTATCAAGAAATTGTTAAGGTTTTGATTTTCATAACCTGGTGCTATTCAGTTACGGTGTTTGAGGCTACTAACTGTCATAATTATTCGTTTCAATCTACTCTTTATTTTTTGATGTAACAACATTAAGAATATGCTAATAATTTAGTTGCTATTACATATTAAGTAGGGACGTAGGGTAATTGGGGAAGACGGTAGGGTGCAGATTTACTAATAAAAAAATATATGTTAAAATTATAAAAAAAGGATTCCCATTCATGTAGTTAACAAAGGGATCTTACGGTGCATTTTCAATATAAGATAAACCACAAGTTATACATCACATTGACGTATGTCCCGCGAACGTTGTCTTGAAGCGACCTTGCGAATAAGTCTACTGATCTTTCAGGGTCAATCATTCCCAATTGTTATTCCAACCTAAAATAAATTTTCCCGAAAATGTTAGTATGAATTTAACTGAAACCTCTTCATGAAGTTTATTTTTATTATTAGCCTCAGTGTTCACAGCTTTTAATGTTTCTCATTCGATGACATCCTCGACAAGGAAAACGTCACCGTCATTTCTTCCCACCTTCCTGTTCTGTTCTTAGATGGAAAGTTCATTCCATCCAGTGCTATCTCCAGGAAAAGCAAACAGCCGAATCATTTTATCAGCAAGACTAGCATACCAAGACTAATGGAATACCACCTTGAGGGTGAGTAGTATGAATATTCAATAATAAGACACTGATTAATATTAAGAGTGTGAATTGATTAACAATAAACAGGATAACGAGAGCTTTATTAAGCAAAATACAAACATTAACGTGAAATTACAATTGGGGAATTAAAAGGACTGCAGCCAGGGGTTGAAGGTTTGGTTCCACTAAAAAATGAAGAGCAGATACATAATCTATTTACTTTATCATGGAAATAATATAGATTCCTGACGAAAGTACGGTACTTGGCTGGGTATTGACTGTTACAATAATTTCTTATAAGTAAGTAAAAATTACAGTTGTCAAAAAAGGCTAGATGAATACACCAAGACTTTCACACAGACAGGCACACAATACACATAAAGTGACATTTTCACTTTCACTGAAAGGTAAGAGAAATTGAAATTGCGATGACACTTCACGTGGAAAAAATCTTACAAAAATATTTTCTAATAGCACAGCAAGAAAAATCGAGAAGGAACGTTATTACATCCATTCTCAGACGTAAAACCCCAAGGCAACTTCCAAATAAAAGAAAAAGAAGAATAATGTTAAAAAAAAAAAAAAAAAAAAAAAAATCTTAAGGCGATTTTACTCGCAGAGAGGCTGAAGTACAATAAAGGTGGGATGGTATTCAACTAGAGGACTGGGCTGGGCGGGGCGAATAAACAGTGATATTTTCATAGAAATGTTTCAAGGAATTTCTCTCCAAGAGCTGTAAAGAAAGAGTTCAGAACGCCTTCACATATACAACAATTTTTCATAGTATAAATTACAAAATGAATTAAGAGTGTTAAGGACATAACGCAAATTCGTAGTCATTTGCTATCATGATGAAAGGAATAATTTAGAAAACGGATAGTATGAAATCGAACAAAATATCAAATTCGTTCAACAGAATAATAAAAAAAAAGTGACGATACTGTTTCCCATTGCTGAATTACGTATCCTCTAACGTGGTTTTCCTCTTACGCGATTTTTTTTCTTCCTGTTTTTCAGTACTCAAGTTTACCTTGTTTTCCATGTCCTCTGGGTGCTGAATGTTGTGTTTTTTCTGTCTCCTAAGTCTTCCAGTTTACTACTGGGCCATTCCTCTTAAGATGAAGGCTTAAAACCTTTAATCTTGCCCGATAGATCACAACTCTATTAGCTCTCCAAGGTTTGGACCACTCTATCCATTATTGGAATGTAGGAGGTACAGTTAATGGTATGAACGGAATTGGAGGTAGGGACCGAAGGGAAACAGCAAAGAACCTTTAGTAATGCCTACAGTGCACTCCGTGAGGTATACTGACGGCATTACTTCCCTATGGGGCCTATCCATTAGGAAGATCACGTACTTTGTTCATAACAAATAAATGCACATTCATAAGGTCAGATGGAAATGCATTGAAAAAAACAGCCAATGAAAAGCGTCTCCTGTTTTCAGGACTGAGAGTTAACCTGAAATCCTCCTTCAGCATTTGATTCCAATTGCGTTTTCAAGGGCAACGAGTGATTACTTGAACGAATAGTGGGTTCCAAGTCATGTTGGGAAAGAGGGGGAAAAATAAAAGGATAAAAATGTAAGTCTTAAGGATTGGCGTAAAATAGGCAAACTATGGAATCTGCTGACAAAATGCAGTCTCTATCACAAAGGTTGGACAAATTATACACATTTTGAATTTCTTTCGATTCAGTATGCATCCCATCAGCAGACGGATGTAAGGTGTTCATTACACAAAGGGTCTTACAAACTTCGGAGGTAAGTAACCCTAGAACAGGGAAGTGTAAGGCTAGGTTAAGCTATTGGATGGACACTAATGATAGAACACAACCTCACAGGCCAACCAGGGGGTCCTGAGGGTCCGTAAATGAGATTGCGGTTATGTGAATGGAGACCACATCATTGTGTGCGCCTCAGAGGCGTGATCGGTATAGTCTTGGCCTGCCACCTCGGTGGCCGCGAATTCGATTCTCTGGCATTCCACTGAGGTGTGAGAGATGTGTATTTCTGGTGATAGAAGTACACTCTTGACGTGGTTCGGAAGTCACTTAAAGCCGTTCGTCCCGTTGCTGAATAACCACTGGTTCCACGCAACGTAAAAACACCATACAAACAAACAGACATCCTTGTGTATAGCAGTAGTGAAAGAAGAATATTTTTTCTACACCAATTTCAATAATTTCACTCAAGGTGGCTTCTTTAACATTAGGTCAAATAAAAAAAAAAAATCCCAAGTTTTGAAACTAGGAATAATAAGTTTCTGGCCGTAAAAAAAAAAAAAAAAAAAAAAAAAAATCTTTC
>NC_087202.1:62567524-62622524 GCF_015104395.2 Macrobrachium nipponense | reverse complement strand
TCTGAAGTCCTTGTTTGTTTTAAAACTTGTCTATTCACCTGCATCTCTTGAACAATGATGAAACTCAAAGTCTATATCAACGCGGTGGAAAAACATTGTTGCTGGGAAGCCAGGATCCATTAGAACAATACCGTAAATGATCTTCAGAAATCCTTGTGCGATAGGCACCATTCATCCAGTGTTTGTACCAACAGAATTCTAAGCTCCAGCGCACAACAGACACAAATAGCCTTCCGGATCATTAAATTTGAAGTTGCTGAGATGCCCATTGAAACGAGAAACCCAGAAACTGAACCCCCTACGTCAGTCAGAATTCTAAAAATAGCTGACAATTTAAAAGGTTGTGCTCTAAAGACCATAATAACAATATAAAGAAAAACATCCTTCAAAGAGGATAAGAATGAAAATAGTATACTGTGAATAACTAGACTCAACTAGAGGTTTCGTTTTGTTTTTAAATTGAGTTTTATTTTGTGGGGAACGAGGTGGCTGTTAATCACATACTGCAAAACGCTTAAAATTGAACATATTCCAACAACCTGGAAAGATTTCTCACATTTCTAGAACTGCTGATATTGCAAAACACGCGAACAAACACGCACGCACACACACACACGAGCGCGCGGGCACACAGAAATTAGACAAATACCATTTATCTCATTTGAACAATGGGAGCGATTCCAGCAAATCCACAATATATCTTTCGAGGGTGATCGAGGCTGCCCAATGCAACCGGCCATTGATCTCTCCGGGAGCGTTCGGCCATATTCTGACTGCAGGCAGGACACTCTGGACAGCCAGGCTTAGGTAAGTTGACTTGGTAACGCGACTGTTAGTTTTAGGATTTCCCTCCAGAGAGATTTACCTCCAGAGAGAGAGAGAGAGAGAGAGAGAGAGAGAGAGAGAGAGAGAGAGCAATGTGAAGTGGGAACCTTCCGTTATTCATAAGGATCACAGACTTATGTAAATGGACATGCCCATCCAGCATTCACAATAGAATGATGAACACCGATAGATAACAAGGGAGCCTTTGTCTGCGTAAAATCTCGGCCTATAAGATACTCAAAAATTCCTTAATCGAACAATGAACAAGAACCGGTCCTACAGCAAACAAGGGAAGATGCTCCTTGTGATATAAGTTCTAGACACATTGTACCTTCTTGGATATTTTGTATATTTAAACGTACCATTAAATCCCAAGCTGATCCTTTGTGGACGAACGGCCACAAGATATAATGAGGATTGCAAACCCAGCGTTAATTTTCTATATATAATATATAGATATAATTATATATATTATATTATATATATACATATATATATTATATATATATATATATATAATATATATATGTATATATATATATCTTATATATTTTATATATATATATATATATATGTGTGTGTGTGTGTGTGTGTGTGTTGTGTGTGTGTATGTGTGTGTGTGTTTGTGCAAGTAAAATTGGCCGTCACCTTATCAATATTATAAAACGAATCTTGGTATATAATAAAAACTACAACTAAAAGATTTTGATGATGTCAGAATAATGATTCAAGAAAGATAGAAGGAGGTTAGAAATGATACTCTAAGGAAAAATATTTACGTACCATCAGTAGTTAAAATAATGACGAAAGGGAGATGGGGATAGCTTGGATATGCCCTTCACACAATCCTGGAAGAGCAAAGGAAAGGCATAAGTAAAGGACTTTCACTGTACGTCCTGAATTCTTGGTTCCGTGGTTCGCACCCATGAGCCGACGTATTTCTTATCAACTAAAAAATTCCCCTTCGTTTAACACGTATGAAAATATATTAATTCCACAGGATGAGCGAATTGGATATTGTATATATATATATATATATAATATATATATATATATATATATATATATGTATATATATATATATATATATATATATATATATTCATATCTATATCTATATCTATATATATATATATCTATATATATATATATAATATATATATATATATATATATCTATATATATATCTATATATATATATATATATATATATATATCTATATATATATATATAGATATAATATAGTAATATATATATAATAAGTATCGTATATTATATATATATATATATAATCTATATAAGTAATATAGATTAACATCGAGCTACCAATGTTCTTTAATATCCAATTCGCCCTACCTCGGAATTCATATATTTTCATATATGTTAACCGAAGGGGAACTTTTTAGTTAATGATAATTTTGTCCCCTCGTGCTTACTGGCCGATTCGATAATGTCAGTGGAGTCCTTATTTCTCCTCTGTCCGCTGGTTCGAACCCACGAGAGGACGAAATTATTATCAACTAAAAAATCCCCCTTCGGTTAACATATATGAAAATATATTAATACCGAGGCAGAGCGAATTAGATATTAAAGGATATTGGTAGTTCGATGTATGTAAATGAATCACGGCGATGTGATGAAAATTCATGTATATATATATATATATATATATATATATATATATATATATATATATATATATATATATATATATATAACGTCGGTAGAAAGGTCGCTCTAGCAGCACAGTTACGAGAGATGTATTATTCAACTAGATAAGTAGTAGTAAATATGGAGTTGACAAGCCTTCCGGCCAGACACTCGATTCCGATGTACAGTGCAGTTTGTAATCTTTTGTTACGAGGTACTCAAGGCCTTTAGTACATACAGTTTTTATGTTATTTCAAAGCAAGCTATGTAATCTACTATGAGATTCAGGGCCTCTGTAACACGGTTTTTTGGACTTTGCTCCTTGTCAAAGCATCGTATGTAGCTGAAAGTTGACATATGTATATTTTACAACCACACACAAATTTTGTCAGCATTATCAATAACCTAAACCCTATAGTTTTAATTTTTATAGAGTAAAAATTGTCTAGCCGACGCCATGGCCAATGATTACGCGCCAAGAGTCGAAAAACATTTATTGTAAGCAAAGTAAACACCTTTTGACGAAATGTTGCGCCCCCCATCCACTAGACAGAAACCCATTCACCTTGTTCCATCGGCTCTGAAACCCAAAGACTTTATGAATGGCGGAACGATACATAGATGTGGGTGGGGTATCTGTGCTAGCATAGTAATACTACTGTAGCAGTAGTGCCGCAACAGTATATGCGTAATATACATGAATTAAACGTTTAGGCCAACTGCTGGGATCCTTGAGGATCATTTAGCACTTCTTACAACTACTCGAGAAATGAGTTTTATAGCCAGAAGTTAAATTTTCTAATCCAACGATGCCCATGGTAGCCTTCAGTGTTATCCTGAATTATAACGAGGCCAAAGTGGGTGGAGCCTCATGAAGTTATCATTCTGACGATAATTATTGGTGAAGGTTTAAAGCCAAAATACGGTACCGGCTATTTTTTTCAGTAAATAGGTAGATAGCCAATAAATAAAAATTGCATGACATTGGAAACAGCAGTTATCAAATCAAGCTTGTCTACTATGTTTTTGAAAATTACCATCTATTCCTTACATCTTGTCAATCTGATTGTGACCTACAAATCAGACTGTAATTTCTTAGGAAACTTATTTTGGGAGCTAGACTAATAATCGAAGTCTTTTTGTATTTATTAACATATTTTGTTGGTTTGTTCATTATGATAGTTATCACTGGAGAGGTTCAGAGTTCATAAAGGTGTGCTGCTTTGCTTGTATTTAAATTTGTTTGTCATTGTTGCCTGAGGTATAGCCTTTGTTACGTATAGCCAATCATCCATCGAGAAAGAGGGAAGAAATGTTGTCATAAGTTACGTAACGAGTGCGTTCGAAACCTTTTCTCTGAGTAAGTTGGCCCGTCTTCAAAAAAAGTCACTTTTACATTATAATTACCAAATTTATTCAACCTACGTAATGCAGAATACAGTCAAAATTTATGTGTAGGTATAATGTGTATTCTGAATAAGCGCTATATTTATGAAATGCATAGATAAAAAGTTATTGCGAAAAAACCGTGTTACAGAGGCCCTGAATCTCATAGTAGTTCATTACCACGTGTTCGTCGTTGACGGGGGAGGTTTAAAAATTTGTAGCATAAAGGCTAAGTGTGATCACGGAATAGGAAAGTGTCACACTCGAAATTCTGGATGAAAAGATTCCTCTTTTCTTAGTTTAGTGATGGAGAATAGCGATAAGATCTTCCGTTAGGAGGTAAGAAGTTGGCGTAATTTGAAAAAAAAAGAAATAAATAAATAAGGATTACTTAACAGTTATCCAAATCTTTTGTTTTAATCAAAACGATGTGTGAATAAATAATTCTTTGTATTAGTGACTTTGGTTATTTCCTTTCGTCTTTCTATAGTGCCTGTCCCCTGCTGATGTACTGCTTAAATATTACGATTCCAGGCTTTTACACTAAGTAAACATACAATCATAAAACAAAAATCGTTTAGCAATCAAGTCCCTTAAAAGATGGAAAAATTAACGAAAAAAATTTTTGTTCATCGACATAAGTAAGGACACAGTGCTCTTTACGGCTGTGCATAAAATCTACAGTATAGTTTTGTGATTTTATTTTTAATCTAAATCATTTTAAAGAATAAAGCGAATTAGTTTCCCGTTTAGAAACCAAATATAAGCAAACTGAGGGAAGATTATTTGACGTGAAAATAAATTCTGAAAAAGAGAGGAGATT
Source organism: Macrobrachium nipponense (assembly GCF_015104395.2). Taxonomy (NCBI): domain Eukaryota; kingdom Metazoa; phylum Arthropoda; class Malacostraca; order Decapoda; family Palaemonidae; genus Macrobrachium; species Macrobrachium nipponense. The sequence goes on along the minus strand of NC_087202.1, from coordinate 62,617,839 downwards.
GCCATCTCGAAGACACAGCAGTTGCTGTTTCCAGTAAGTAAAAAGCCGAAATTCTAAAGAGGATCCAAGGCACCCCAGCTGTTCTGGATCCTCTGAGGCTTCCCAAATAAAAATAAGATAAAGCACCGGGCGTATTTCATTAACCGCGGAAAGACAAGATTATTTCGGAAATGATAACAAGAAATTCAATTACCATCGGCTGTCAGAAATAAAATGCATAACACAAGTGTTAGGTATAGGTGTAATTATGCTTACGAAATCAAATTTTCTCTTGGCATCACATGGGATTAAGATACGGAAGAAAGATGAAACGCAAATACAAAGGACCATGAAAATATACAAAATTTTTCTGAGTTTTTTTTCTTTTTTTGCTAAATCATCTGCTAACATGGTCGTCTAGGAGCTTAGTTGCAATCTGTGACATCAAATGATTTGTCACATCAGACAATCGGGTGTCCGAAGGTATGCAAGGTGGGAATCAACGGTGCAAGTTCCAACCCTTCCAAACAAGAATAGTAATATTTCTATTATTTCATTAATACCATTCCTAATTTTTTTTACCTTAGGCCTATAATTATAGGCCTATAATTATAGTTCTTTCACTCATCGATTACTTGTGACGTTCTACAGCAAACTTTGGCATTATTGTAAATGGTTGTGCCATAATTATTACTGAATTCTCAGTAGGAAATGAAGGCATGAAAATGTTATGAAGAAACAACGAAACGCGTCGCAAATAGAATGTTGTGGTTCTTAACCCACGCTCTTCTTTTCCTACCGAGACTGAGATTTCCAAAACATCTGTCTACTTTCACTATTACTGCTTCCCAATAAAATTGATCACAACTGTTTTCGCTCTAATCTCCTCCTCTAATCACGAAACCCCATCTCGCCTCGACATCTCCAACACCTTCATCACCTTTATCATCATCATCATTACCATCGTCATCATGACTGCACCATTCGACCAGCGCCACCTTCCTCTCTCTCCTTTCGATGCGCATTATACACTTTTATACCTTGACTTCCTCAGACTTCTTCCACCAATTTTCTAAATAAGTTCCTTGACCCTAACCATTATGTTATCATTTTCCTAAAAGCCACGTCAAGGTAATTACTTATTTCAAATGAAATGCAACCCTCTTCTTTAACGTATTTTTCGAAAAGACAACAACTAAACTCAACTTTTACAAGTTATTCGTTTTCAAACTAGCCCCAATTAATCTTTAGTATCCCATGTAAGCTGGAAAAAAAAGGGGCTCCATATTTCCATGTTCTCCGGCCAAATTAAGTTAATCCGACTTAGGCGGGTGGTCTAATAAGTCTTATGGCCCGTCCACACGGTCGAACTTTGCTCGACGAAATCTGTTCGATGTGACGTCAGAAGCGGAGAAACAGCGGAAAGGGTTCTGAATTTTCCCGCTTCTGACGTCACATCGAACAGAGTTCGTCGGGCAAAGCTCGACCGTTTGGACGGGGCTTAAATTACAAGAAAATAATCTCCTTTTATCCTCCCTACACACATTCTCTCGCTCTCTCTCTCTCTCTCCATCCCTACAATTTTATGTGTTGAAAATTTTATCAGAGGCTGCAATGTGTCGCAATTTTGGAAAGGGAAACTTGCTTTCTACTCAAAATCATATTCCAAAATATGATTATAAGATTCACTCTCTCTTTCTCTCACACACACACACAGTTAGTCTCGCAGAACACCATTTTATGCAATCCCCAAGGTCGATCTTCTAATACACAAAATATTAACAACGTAGCTGATTCACATACCTACATCGAAGGCTCATCAGCAGCACGTCCGATCACCAATACATCAATTGTGCCTTTCTCTTTTCATCTCTCATGCACTCTTGTGCTTCCTCTTTCATCCCATTAATACAGAATTCTTGCGCTATTGAGATATAATATATATATATATATATATATATATATATATATATATATATATATATATATATATATATATATATATATTCAAGAAATCTAGTCACTACTCACTCCATTTAGGGGTAAATCCTCGGGAAGCTGCCATTTCCATAACAAAAGCACGAGAAAAATGAAATAAAAAGGCTCCAAAGTTCCCTAACCGAGAGAGTCAGGGCTGGGGTCTTAAGGCTAGCGGACGACGTGGGGATGGAAGAACAGACGTTGAGAGGAATAAGGAGATTAAAAGGAAATGTAATCAACTTTTCCAATAAAAGATGAAGATTTTTGAATCATTAGGTCAAGTTGAATCAATATTCGGACTGTGATTCAATTTCATTGGTGATGAATGCAGAGGATAGTTAAATAACGGCATACTTCGTGATCAGGAAATATTCTTTGGATTTTTAGCAATGTGTGAGAGAGAGAGAGAGAGAGAGAGAGAGAGAGATATCCCTCCATAAACCTATCTTTGATGTGATCATCATCTTCGAAATTCCACGATCGCTTCCTTCTCTCCCTCCGCCCTCGATAGACAGCAATTATTCACCTCTTATGGCAAGGGCCTGATGTCTTTATCTTCCTTTGTCACTAAAAGACGAATCGTCCCTTCTGCGATGGAAAATGAAATCAAACATCCATGCTTTTTCCTTTCACTGCGTTCGGTTGTTAGTGGACTGTTTTTTTTTTTTTTTTTTTTTTTTGTTATAAAGGTAGGCTGTGTTCGTATGTATTTCCATACTTTCTCTCTTTCTCTTTTTTTTATTTTTTTGTCAATATTCTTTTACTATGTGGTAATACCCTTAGTTATAAAGTGCTCTGATAAAAAAAAAAATCTAAGTCAAAATTCCTCTCGTCGTCTTCAGAACTGGAGTGACCTTGTAACGTAGTCTACGAGGACTGACTGATTGATTATGCAAATTAATCTGATTTGCACCATAATAACATTATGATGATGACGACCAATGGCAAGGATAGACTCCTCCACCGCGAAGTGTCTTGATCAAAATGATCGACGGGCGCTGAAACCGGACGCGTGAATGACAGCCCATTAAGACATCACAAGACGTCAAAAATGGTGCACCTGACTCTTCAAAGAGCCTTTCAGGTGTGGCTCAACTATCACCTATAAGCGATATAGAACCCATTCTACGTAGTAACAGATGGAAAAATGATTATATATTTTGGTATAACACAAGTTTATACAACGCATACAACGCCTTTGCGTTAGTTTGTATTATCAATCACATATATGTTTTGGACCAGGCGCTGAAAAACTCTTATTAGATTTTATTTCGTTTTCAAAGGTGGCGGGTCGGTAAAGAAATTACACCCGCATACTTGGTAGAAATGCTGCAATATCACATGAATTGCAAATAATGGAGGATGACTACCACTGGTCCTTTTTAGGCTTAAAATGAGCTGCAGAAGAAAGAATCAGTGATAAATAAGTTACTATGATTGTTGCATAACTAGATGACACACTTCCTGACATTGCAGGAGTCGAGCATCCTAAATAAACTGCCAAGGACTGCCCTAAAAGCATCAATTTCTCCCCAAGGAAAGACCAACAGAAAGGACATCAAGCCCCTTCAGGTGCATCGTGAAACCAACATCTATAAAAACCAAACAAAATAATTCTATTCATATGACAGAAAAACACCACTGAAAACACTGCATTCACCTGCGATTTATATTCATTTACGAAACTTGACGTCCAGTCAGCCTACTTGGTCATTATTGATGAAATCCTTTCATGACAGAATGCAAATATCTCTTAAAGCTGGCCATACACGTACGCGACTGGCATCGGGTTTGTCCTGCCTGGATTAGCGCGCTCTCCTGTCCGTTTGGGTATTGCCCATACACTGAGGAATAAACTGTGGAAATCAAGAAAAACAACCGATTCTAAAGCATATACTAAATCATGTATTAATTAAATGCTTTTTAAATCGAAATACGCATGCACGCTCTTACACCCAAGCATACGACTATATCTGATTTAGGAAAGCCTCAGTGGATTTACCCCTATGTCATATTGGGCTAGTTATATATTGCAAAAGAAAAAAGTTTTGTCCATCCAAACACAACGTTATAGAAGCCAATAGGACCTACGAAAACGTGCCATCCGGAACCCTTGCCAATTATGAAGAGCTTTGCAATACGCGGAGGCAAGATTCTTCTACATTCAATTCTGTCAAGAAAAAACTGAGATAATTCAATGGAAGAGTGTAGCTTCCTTAACGTAGCGCACAGCGTACTTACCACGGCAAAAAAACTTTCAAATAAAAGTAAAGGAAGAACACAAAAAAGATATAATTGCCTTATAAGCAATATTAATTCATTATTCTTCTTGAAACAACGACATTCATGAATGTCTATGAAGCCAGCATTTCCATTATTCAAAAATAAATAGCTGCATTCGCAGTGCTATGAACATAACAGTCTTGAGGAATCTCGGCTCCGTTGAGTAATCTGTTCGCGTGGGTACCGCCTCCTAATTAATTTTCGTGCCATTTAAAAATTTTACGATGAGGCATCCTGCAAGAGACACAGTATCAAAAGTATTAAAATAAAAGTAATTGCATTTCTCTGGAAAATTATTTTCCTGGATCATAAATTTTCAACGAATATTTTACTATTTCCTTTAGTGGTGAACATGATGTGACAATGCTATAGATTACGTGTCTTTTCATAATGTAATGTATAGCGGCTTTTCATAATTTATTTTATAGCGTCTTTTCATACATAATTCACATAAGTTTTTTTCCCTCGTCGGATTGGATGGTGCAATAATTATTTACAATATTTCAGTCACCAAATTATCTGCTTATCTGTGCAATTATTTTGCTACCATAAGTTTAAATGTTGTTCATCCTAATAACACCTCCGACCCGCGCTGTCCACAGCCAGCGCAAGCGGAATTTTATCCTCCATATTTACCAATACCCGGTAATAGCAACATGACTCACTTAAATTCAAAGAAATATCGTCTGCCAGGCTACTTCACTCTCACAAGGAAGAAAAAGACGTATTCGCCAAGTAAATCATTCCCCAGACGCACAAAAGCAAGGGATGGAATCCGCTTTAGAGGCAGATGGAATGCAATCTTCTGATTACGAGCATCCCAGCAAACAAGAAGGGGCGATCTGCTGATAAGATTAGTATACTAAGTTGCTTACATAAAGTGTTATCACAACGGCTATGTTCATCGAGACTGTGTCAATTACAGATGCTTATAATCATTAGGGTCTTATTGACATAAACGCATCACCAGTAATATATATGGTGCAACCGATGTCCTCTATATCGCCCTTTATAGAGCTGACTGAGATGGACAACGTGAAACACAGACAACCAACATAATGATACCAATGTTGATAATGATAGCGGTTGCCCATCAGGTACTGGATATGAATCATAATTATGGTCAGCTTTACTGCATTGCATCATACTTTCGATGTCATTTATATTTAATAAAGATAATATTGAAATATCACAGCAACGTGAGGGATGAATTAAACCTAAAGTTTGTGTTATAAATGCTCAGAAAATTATCAAAATAATGCTCATTCTATTCCTATAAAAGCGAAACTACATCATAAATTTTCTGAGATTCACCGTGTTTCTATTGCCAATAAAATATAAACAAGAGTAACCTGTACAACTAGACCAAAAAAAAAAAAAATAACTTAGGAGAGAAAAATATTACAAATGCTACGAAAGAATGCAACATCACGGCTGCCCAGTCACACGCCTTACCGGCGCTGTCAAATCAGGATGTCAGTGACAGATCGGTATATATCTGATAGAGAGAGAGAGAGAGAGAGAGAGAGAGAGAGAGAGAGAGAGAGAGAGAGAGAGGGAGAGGGAGTAGTAGTAAGACGTATTGCTTTGCGAAACTGAGTCTCAAAAGAAACAAAACCGACCCAATTCTATATTGGAAAGGCCGGATGAACACAGGCATTGGTGGCGAATGAGAATCTTACGTAGTCATGTGAATCTCGTCAGAGCCTCATTATACAGTGACAGTATAAGTACATCACTCGAGAGACATGCTGTTCACTATTTTTGAAAAATTATGTGAATTGCGAATTCAAATCGACTTGCCACCGCTATGACCTTAAAATTTTGTTGAAATGAAGCTCAGTCAGTGTGAATTATAACTATGTAATTGATTCCCAGATATTTGCAAAAATGTAAGTGTATGTCATTCTTCATGATGATCCAGTTCCCCAAAACTATGCATTTAAATGTGTTTTGTTCGGTTTTAATTGTATACTATCCCTAAGATATTATCTGTCATGTTGCTTAACAGTGTTGTACGGTAACAATACGAAACTTTACTATAAAACTGCGCCCCTGCCCAAACATTTATTGTTGCTTCCATAACAAAAATAAAACAGAAATAGTGTCACAGTTAATAAACATAAAAAAAACATTAGCAAAAAAAGGCAATGGAGTATGTATGGTACCTGTAATCCTAACAAACCTGTGAATAATGATTAATGATGACGCTAATGTGATTGAAGTAATACATTTCCAAAAATTATAAAAACTGACATGTTCACACATAGTTAATAAATATGAAATATGTCAATAATAATCCTAACAAACTTGTGAATTGTGAAGATACATGTGATTAATGAATGGAAATATTCATTGACAGATGGCAGTCAAGAAAACATCGATCTCGACAAAATATTGTTTTACCCATCAAAGTCTGAGAATTTCGTGCCTAGTTAATTATTTTTGTATTTAGTCAGTTGCATTCATCCTTAAACTGGCAGAAGTCATCAACAAGTTTGGGGGAGGCTGACAAGGCTGAAAAGACTACGTACCGATTTCCGTTCGAGACAAGCTGACAGAAAGACGAGGGCGTGGTTTGACCATGACGACACAAACCCAGTCGTCGTCACAGTCTGGCAGTCTTCATAGCATTGGAACAGATAGTAGTTTTACACACTGTGCCTTTTGTTATCGTTCAAGGTGTATGACATCTGTTCCAGGTAGCTTCTATTCGATAAGAGCCTTCGCGAGCTGCTCACAGGAGATTCGGGCATTCATTTTCACACTAGAAAACCGATCACCTTATAACAAGGAACGAAGATCGTTTTGCAATATTTCAACTCCAGCACAGCGATATCCGGAGGACTGACATCCATCCAGTTAAGTTATTTTTTCCTACTGCCAAATATTGGCAGTTATAGGTGGGCTTACAGGTGCAATGGCTGGAACAAACCGGTGGAAGTCGTCTGTGCTCATGGGCACAATATAAAACACCTGTTATTTTCCTGGTGTTGGTGCCCGTCAGGTTAGTCAATGCTGTTCCTTCCTCAGACAACTCTTCCATTGCATATTGGGTCCTCATGGTGGTTTTTCCATAATGGAGACGGCAGCATCCTTGTAGACTGTTATTACCTTGCATGGAAGGTGGCAAAGTAGCTCAGTATCCACATATTGCATTGTTCGCACTTAGATCGCCTCCTCTGGATGGGTTCCCGGAGAATATTCCTCTGGAGGTGGTATGCTGTCCACAAGAGTAGTACCCATACAGGAAAGTATGGTCGGAGATGACATGAATCGCATCATCCACACAATGTAAAAACCCTGATATCACTGCTTTCAGTGTTACTCCCACCTATCTAACACAGCCTTGTTCAATAACAACACAATCACTATGATCTATTACCAGAATAGTCTCATAATCATCAATATCACTATCACTGAACGCGAAACATCATCCCAAAAAAGTTTTACATTTATCAAAGTAGCCACTGACACGGACCGCCCACAAACACAAACTTCTTTAGAATCTACGATGTCTAAAGCAATCACTGCGGTAATATTATCGTTCGATGATTACTAATACTACAGTCATTAGCTATAAAGTTGTTTATCTAACGATTATGCCGGGCAGTAATACTCTCAAACATCAATAACAAAGGCACTGATTGGTTGGTTGGCCTGTCATTCTACAACATATATCTCGAGAATGATAATTCTATATTTCGGCTCTCCAGAAAAAAAAAAAAAAATATAGTATATATATATATATTATATATATATTATATAATATATATATATATATGTATACAATATATATATATTTTATATATATATATATATATATATATATATAATATATTATATATATAAATAATATATAATATATATATTGCTAGATTAGCTGGCCCACTTATTGGCGTATACTGTCATTATCGGTACCAGAAGCTTCACATAATGACTCTCCAGACTCACTCGCGTCTAGGAAAAACTCTTTGCATTAAAAAACAATTATTGACCATAACAGAGGTGGCACATAGCGTTATTCTTTATGCCACATTTTCAATGAGTGATTGAAGAAGGGGATAATGCACCAAGCCGAATTTCGATGGAAATGGCGCATAACATATATCTCGTGTGATGGAGACGTATGATTGTTATCGTCATTTAAGAAGAAATAAATTTTGTATTTGGAGAGAGAGAGAGGGGGGGGGGGGTGGCCATTCCACGGTCGCTTGACCTTATAAAACCTTGTTACAATTTTCATTTACTTTTAGGTTAAAGAACCATGCAACTCTCCAATTTTATAATAAGGAAATCCCCTTTACATGCTCAACTGATTATTAATCACGCCAAATCTTGTTGAAATTGGATAATCATTAATTTCATTATATAATTTTTTTTTTCAAAATCATACATCACAGAAATCATTTATACGCCAGAACATTACGGTATCCTCACTTAACTAAATTAATAAACTTTGTCCTTTTGTGTGTGATGTATCACTCCTCAGGTAAAGCCTGGGTGTAAGGTCAAAGCAGCTTCCTGGGGTTCCTATAAAAAGAAAAGGATTTACCTGTTCGTCCTCGGGTTACGAAAGGACTCATTTTTCATAGTCAGCCATGAAGACTTATCTCAGCTTGATTCACTCTTCTGCGATAAATTGTCATTATAAAAATCCTTAAAGACGAACCAGCTCTCTCTCTCTCTCTCTCTCTCTCTCTGACACACACCCACACTCTTTCACTCAATCATAGACAGTGTTCTTATCTTGTCACAGAGGTAAATGGTGAATTTTGTACAAGAAGAATGATGATACAGTAAAAGTATTCAGGTAGCATGAAAATGTTTAAAGGCGCTTATACAGCTCAAGAATGTTGGAATATCTGCCTGTCTCTTTAGGCTGGTTCATCCCACGATGAAATACACCGAGCCATCCGAGGCATAGTTTTTCATAATTAATGTAAAAGACTGTTGGCATTGAAAGAATGTCCCGAAGGTTGTTGTCACGTCCATATTTTTTTTCGAGTTTCCTGAAACAACTCTGCGGATTGTTCCTTCTTAGTTGTTATCGTGGCCCTGTGTGCAATGCTAAGTAACATTATTTCATTGGGACGCAATAACTGTTTTAAAATACATTCATTGTCGCTTACATTGCAATGAAGCCAAACTTTCCAAAGGCATCACGAAGCCTAATTTCAATTGTCACTAAAATCGGTATCATGAAATTGGTTGTTTATAATACTAATGGTGATTATTGCATCTTTCCACTTCTGATGCAGTTTTCATCACTGGTCGTCTTCCGCGTTCTTCCATGTCAATGGAACGCCAAGGGGTTGGTTGTGGGGTGGGGGGCGGTTGGTGAAATTTCTTAAGAAATTCTTTTTTCTTTTAAAAAAAGTCGAGTTCATTATCAATATGCTATACAGTAAATTATATCAATATATACTGAATATTTTGTGTTCAGTATTTTAATGTCAACTATAGAAAATTTGAAACATGGCATTTTTTTATTATTATTATTTCCAAAAGAACACAAAGATTTACAGCTTTATTCTATAAATGTCCTATTTATTGGTTGGAAAATTTTTCCCCTAATGAAACCGAAATATGCATTACAAGAATACAAAAAGTAAAAAAAAATATTACCCTTTTCCTTTAGAAATATTTTGGTTTTCAACGATATTTAACGCTTATGTAGACAATTTGATAAATAACTAGCGGCCTATTAGTAAGCAAGGTGATGGTAATATTCTCTTTAGAATTTCTAGAGGCAATGTACTGACAGTTTATTTTACTTGTTTGGTACGATATCTTTTGCCAGGGCCAAAAAATAAAGAAAACACATGAGAGTGAAAAAGAAATGAAGGTACATGAGAATAAATTTAATCACTGGCGAAAGGTGAGTTTGCTACGAACAAGCTATGAAATAAGATCAAATCCAGACAATGCTCATGGGAGGCAGAAAGACACACTCTCTGTCTGTCTGTCTCTCTCTCTCTCAAAACAATTTCCATACCCTGATGTAACTTTTACAATGTAATTTCAAGCTTCCCTTACAGCTGAAAGACAGAAAGTGGAAAGGGGGAGGGGTGAGTAGGGGAGGTTAAATGGGTAGGAAGACGATTATAAAAGATGGAGATCAATTACATGGCAGGACACATCATATCTAACTCGGATATCAGCAGAACTGGATAACTAAGGATTAGGGGATCAACAGAAATTCATTCAAAATTTAATAATTCAAAAGAAAAACATTAAATTACTTAAACACTGTTAAAATATTCATGAGGTTAACCGACATAATACTTGTTGCAGCGGAAGAGATGAAGGAAGGGGAAACAAAGAAAGAAATCGGTCAAGTCCTAGCTTTCAAAAGAGGTCCCTTACTCAGTCGGCGCCCCAAGAGACAATCGACTCATTTAGGATAATGAAAATTTCAGGATACTGTACGTATTTCAAATACTTTGCTTATATATACATATATATATATATATATATATATATATATATATATATATATATATATATATATATATATGTAAAAACTAAACAACGAAAATTTGGAACGTGATGAATATATATATATATATTATATATATATATATTATATATATATATATATATATATATATAATAGTATCTATATATATATATATATATATATATATATATATTTAGTCTATATATATATATATATTATATATACTTATATATATATATATTATATATATATATATAATATACATACATATTCTCTTCTCTATGAAGAACAACAAAGCTGCGGGACCCGACAACATTCCTGCCAAAATACATAAATATGGAGGACCAACCTTACATCGTCAACTTCACCAACTAATTGAAAAAATCTAGATGCATGAGGGAATTCCAAATGACCTCATAGATGGAATTTTCAACACAATGTATAAGAAAAAGGGGGACCGATCAGTTTGTGGAAATTACAGAGGAATTACCCTTCTGTCAGTAGCTGGAAAGGTCTTTGCAAGATTTCTTTCAACAAGACTAACACCTCTAGCTGAGAAGATCCTACCCGAGTCTCAGTGTGGTTTCAGACCTGCTCGTGGTACAACTGACATGGTTTTCTCGGCAAGGCAGCTGCAAGAAAATTGTCAAGAGCAACAAAAACCCCTTTACATGGGATTCATTGACCTGACTAAAGCTTTTGACAGTGTCAAGCGTGAGCTGCTCTGGGAGATACTGGATGCCCACCAAAATACATCAAGATCCTGAGGCTACTACATGATAATATGTCGGTGACTGTAATGGCTAATGATAGCTTTACTGAACCTTTCAAAGTTAAGTCAGGCGTAAAACAGGGTTGTGTCGCTGCACCTACCTTGTTTTCCATAATTATAACTTTTGTTTTGCACCTCATTCAAGATGAATTGCCTCCAGGTGTCTCCATCAATTACAGAACAGATGGAGGAATATTCAATCTCAACCGGCTATAGGCAAGAATTAAAGTCAATGTTACTGCTATTGTTGAGCTTCAGTATGCAGACGACAACGCTGTCTGTGCTCAAACTGAAAATTATCTGCAAATTATACTGAACACATTTGCAAATGCTTACTCTCGTTTTGGACTTTCCATCAACATTAGAAAAACCCAAGTATTATATCAGCCACCCCAAACTGAAGCCATAAGAGTTGCACCTACTATAGAAATTAATGGAGAAGCTCTAGAAACTGTAGACCGCTCCCCATACCTGGGCAGTCATTTATTTTCAAATCCCAATAGAGATGATGAAGTTCAATATCGTCTAAGATGTGCTAACTCAGCTTTTGGAAAACTACGCAAGAAAATTTTTGATGATCATGACTTGCGTGTTAACACCAAAATAAAGGTATATCAGACAATAGTCCTGCCTACCCTTCTTTATGGTTCCGAAACCTGGACAACTTACCGACGCCATGTTAAAGCCCTTGAGAAATTCCATCAGCGGTCCTTGCGAAACATCTTGAGAATAACTTGGAAAGACCGCCGCACTACTGTAAGTGTTATTGAAGAGGCCGACTGCTTCAGTATTGAGGCCGTTATAATAAAAAGCCAGTCGAGATAGGGAGGGAATGTTGTCAGAATGGCAGACTGCCGCCTTCCTAAGCAGCTCTTTTACTCAGAGCTAAGTGACGGGACTCGAAATGTTGGCAAACCAAGGAAGAGATTCAAAGACAGCTTGAAAGACAACTTAAAACTATGTGACATTAACTATGAAACATTGGAGACCGATGCAGTGGAGCGATCTGCTTGGGGAGTTCAAGTGAAAGATGGAATTAAAAATTATAAAGAAAACAGAAAGCAGCATCTGGAGAACCGTAGAGCTGCAAGACAAGCTCGTCAGGTCCATCCACAGCCTCCACTCCCACCTAACAACATATGCCCCAATTGTGACAGAGTATGTGGCTCATTAGCCACATAAGAACTCATCAATAACGACATCTCAGAGCATTCATACTCGAATCGAGTGATAGCCGTGATGATGATGATGATGATGATTATATATATATATATATATATATATATATAATATATAAATATATTATATATATATATATATATATATATATATATATATATAAATATATATATAAATATATATATATATATATATATATATATATATATATATATATATATATATATGTATGTATGTATGTCTATATATATATATATATATATATATATATATAATATTATATATCTATATCTATATATATGTATATATATATATATATATATATATATATATATATATATATATATATATATATAGAGAGAGAGAGAGAGAGAGAGAGAGAGATGACGAGAGAGAGAGAGAGGAGAGAGAGAGAGAGAGAGTTATTGGTTAACGCTTAACAGATGAGAAAAGCTCTTAGAATAAAAAAAAAATAGAAAAACAGAGGAGGGGAACATATATAGTATGATAGAAGGACTTTGAAAGAATATTTTTCATATAAAGAATGACCAAAGAATGGGGAGTAAATAAACTCAAAGATGATCTGCATAAAGATAATAGAGAAGGGAACCTCCCAGATCTTATTTCCTCGATACACTGGCCGTTATGAATCCTTTTGGTGAGAGTCTGTGCTCATGTCGTACTGTTAATTTTCTATTGCCTCAGTCCAAGTGTTTTAATTCTCTAGTGCTTTAGTCCCAGTGAAGTATTCATTACAATAAGGGTACGAATGACAGTCATATATAAGAAAATCGTATGCAGATTGAACTTAAGTCTTTTACCTGAAGTAGTGAACCCTACAGTAACTAAAAACTGAAAATATTTCCTTTGAAGATTTATGCGCTGAGACAACAAGCGTTATATTCAGCGATGGAAGACGTCTTGATTAAGACACAATTGTTCTTAAAGCAAAGGAAATTGATTTTAGTGCCTCTTCATTAATTAATTCCCGTTCACGTTTCCGATTCCTAGTCTACAGGGACGTTCTTAAGCACCCGACGGTTTACTTGAAAAAACAAATGCTATCAGTTATGCACAGACACATTACACACACATACACACACACACACACACACACACACACACACATATATATATATATATATGTGTGTGTGTGTGTGTTGTGTGTGTGTCTGTGTGCGCGCGCCGAGGCGATTCTAAATATAAGCAAAAGGAACTATGTATACTGTATGATATGTACAGCTGGGTCCCATCAAAAGCTCGAACAAATGCCTTTTGGGTTTGAAACGGGGATGGCAGGGACTTATCATTTATGTTATCTATAGTGATAAGTTTAGTCTATTAAAACTTCAATTGATGTTCAGTGTTTAGAATCGAAATCAACCCGCCCCACGATCGCGGCAGTGTTATGTTTTCTGCTACGGCTATTTCGGGAAACCTTTGCTATTAATCCGCTTATAATTTTTATTCCCCCGCAGAACTTGACGAAGAGGATAGAATAACACTGGTTTAACTTGTCGCCTGGTTTCGTTCAAAAAAATAAAATAATAAATAAATAAATGCACAGTTAAATCGTGTCAGTACCCTGTAAAATTATTAGTATGTACAATAAATGTAAAACAGTTGCTCTCTCCCTCTGTCCATTTTTCTAATTTACCTGTATGCTTCCAGTCCCAGGAGAGACGAAAACCGGGCAAGCTAATGTACTATAGCTGACTTTCTCTCTGGAATCGGCTTTTCCAGTTGAATCCACTTGTCTTTTCCCCTCTTACTGGCTGCACGCCTCTTAGCAAAGTTGCAGAACGGTATAGGGCTTTCCTTTCATTCATATTTTAGTCATCGCCAAAACCACAATCTCTCCCTTACTCTCTCTCTCTCTCTTTAGACCTTCACAATAATGGAACGCAAATAAAAAAAATCAACGATAGATAAGTTCGTAGTTTTTCTCAGAGTTCTTTCGATAAACACGCACAAACAAAAATGGCAAGTATCCGTTTTCCCTCTGTGGGGCAAAACTTTAGTCTTGGTCAGCGATGGTCGAGGAAGGTGGGGGCGTCTTTATTTTTTGCAGAATGGAGATTGTTTATGAGGCAGACGAACAAGTGTCGAAGACGAACGAGCAGCAACCAATCAAATACCATCCGAAAGAAAGGGACCAACTCTGTCTTCACAAACAGCAATGTTCAACAAAACAATCAAAAGCACACTTGCGAAAGGCCAAAGGAAAACAACTCAATCCATGACAGCATTCTTAATACATGCCTTAGTCTAATTATATAAGACATTAATCTAATAAGAAAATGAAACCATTTCACATAGAAGGAAAGTAAATTCGTCTCCAAAAAAAAAAAAAAAAAAAATTAAGTCTACAAAACAGCATTAAAAATACAAAAATTTATGGTTACTGAAAGGCTGTTGTCGTTCCTTCCAAAACGGAATAGTAATAAGAAATTTTGAAATTATCACAGACCAGCTGTTGCGCTTCCTCCAAAACGCCACCCCTCCGTCAGTCACCATTATCTCCAAAAGAGCAACAAATAAACGATATGAATACTAAACGCATCGTATCTTTAACGGAAATTAAGGAAATAACAAAGGAGATGATGATGCGCCCAAGGAAGAGGTCATTCGAAGTAAATATGTTGGGTAATGAAACTCTTCTTGGAATTTTGATCATCGGAAATAAAAAATTACAAAATGGAATGCTTTCGTAGCTCTGTTTGGGAAATCCTTTGGTTCTCGAGTAAAGAGAGTCAGGAGGACGATATGAAACCTAGACCACAGGAAAGTTAAAAGGTTACACTGATTCTTAGACTGCAAAGTATATCTAGTTATTCAAAATCATATACAATCAAACGGATATAAATATAAAATCTGCGGATCAGAAACATGATGGGGATTTTATTAAGGTAAAGTCAAATAAAATTAACCTGAAGTTTACAATGCAAAGGCTAAAAGTTTATCATCTTTTCTACGTGTCACTACACAGTTGTTAAACTTTGTTAACCGGAATAAGATATATAGAAACTAACAGGGCAATCCTTAAAGTCTTATATAACAAGCTGACGCAAACAATTGCAATATTCTAAGCATAATTGACGAATTAAAATCCCACACTCTGATTCTAGGATAACGGAATAAAGCAATACTTCCGACTACTAGGTCTTACAACATAAAATTTACTTTTACAATGAACACAACGTGTTAACGTTTTCCAGCAAATTCATGTTCTTAAAATCTAAAGCTGAACTTACGTCCGTTGAAAAAGCATCAGAGATGTAAGATCACCAAATCTTATTCAAATCTTAAATTTTGAGAGGCCGTTTTTCCTTTTCTTCCCAAAATGGTTTCTACACACGGCGTCATCAAAGCTAATGTATAATCATACTTTTTTATTTATTTGTTTATTCATTTATTTTATTTTTTGTGATCACTTGACAGCATACACCTTAATCCACTGAAAACATTGAGAAAAACAAAATCCGAAGTTTCTTCGGCACAGTCAAGTTTTCTGTACAACGTATAATGTTGTATATAATCATCAGTTATTGACTAGATACAGTACAGTGAGGGTGCGTCCCATACCAGATGGCTAACTTTAACCTTAAATAAAGTCAAAACTACTGAGGTTAGAGGGTTGCAATTCTGTATGTTTGATGATTGGAGGGTGGATGATCCAAAATACCAATTTGGAGCTCTCTAGCTTCGGTATTTTTTTTTTTCTAGATATGTGGCCGGACAGAATAAAGTGCGGTCGGACCGACAGACAAAGCCGGCACAATAATTTTCTTTCACAGAAAACTAAAAAGGCAACGACACTTAATTTGCTCTTTTTGAGCCAAGATAAACCCTAAAATAGCATGCACATGTTGTGAACGATAAGTTTATCGTTCATTGCCCTGTGATGTTACTAGTATAATTATGATTTGGCTATACCGCAGTGGGTACAAGTTCGTTTCCGAGAGGGTTGATAATGATACACAACGCTCCATTAATTATTTTAATGAAACCCCAGTTAAGACGCAGACATAATTTATTGAGAGCGACACGCGATAATCAGTTCCACCTTGAGAACTTGAAGGATACAGCCACTAAATAAGATCGCCGTTAGTTATGTGAGTTTCATGGGCGAGATGAACACCTCGTAATAGTGGTAAACTTTTGAAGGATAGTGACACTTGGTGAATGAACGATTCATTAAAGGGATCTACAAGGAAGTTATTATCCGTATTTATCCTACAAGGTGTCTACGAGCATGGGACTTTCTCATCAGTATTAAATGGAAGTTGTTATCCATTAAAAATCCACAGTAATTGCAACACAATATCTAATATCTTATAACCAAAACAGGAGATATTGGAATGACTGTGGATTTTCAATTAACAGGACCTTACCTTACCTTACAGACCTTACATCTTGTTCGGGTTGCCCCAGGTCCCTCAGTGTGAGGCACCTCTAATGTCTACCAGAGAGTTGCTAGTACATCTTCCGGTATATTTTGCATCTTCCAATCTTGGATGGTCTGGGATGCAGTTTAGATATTTGTCGAGCTTATTCTTAAACACATCTACGCTCACTCCTGATATATTCCTCAGATGAGCTGGCAACGCATTGAATAGACGCTGCATTATCGATGCTGGTGCGTAGTGGATTAATGTCCTGTTTGCTTTCCTTATTTTTCCTGATATAGTTTTGGGCACTATTAATCTACCTCTGCTTGCTCTTTCTGATATTTTTAGTTCCATGATATTTTCTGCTATTCCTTCTATCTGTTTCCACGCCTGAATTATCATGTAGCGTTCTCTTCTCCTTTCTAGACTATATAATTTTAAGAATTGTAGTCTTTCCCAGTAGTCAAGGTCTTTAACTTCTTCTATTCTAGCTGTAAAGGACCTTTGTACACTCTCTATTTGTGCAATATCCTTTTGATAGTGTGGGTACCATATCATATTGCAATATTCAAGTGGACTACGAACATATGTTTTATAAAGCATAATCATGTGTTCAGCTTTTCTTGTTTTGAAGTGCCGTAACAACATTCCCATTTTTGCTTTACATTTTGCCAACAGAGTTGCTATTTGATCATTGCATAACATGTTCCTATTCATCATCACACCAAGGTCTTTAACTGCTTCCTTATTTGTGATTGTCTCATTATTAGGTCCCTTATATGCATATAGCTTTCTTTCTCTGTCTCCATAATTTATTGATTCAAATTTATCAGAGTTAAATACCATCCTATTTACCTCTGCCCAATCATATACTTTGTTAAGGTCTCTTTGTAGAGCGTTCCTATCTTCATCACAAGTAATTTCTCTACTTATTCTTGTGTCATCTGCGAAACTACTCACTACCGAATCCTTAACATTATTGTCTATGTCTTCAATCATAATAACAAACAGTATTGCAGCTAACACCGTACCTTGCGGCACACCGGATATTACCTTGGCTTCATCCGATTTCTCGTCGTTTGCAATAACTATCTGTTTTCTGTTGTGTAAAAATTCTTTTAACCATCTTCCTACTTTATCCACGATATTGTGTTTTCTAATTTTCTTCGCTAATATATTATGGTCTACTTTATCAAAAGCTTTTGCAAAGTCTAAATAAACCACATCTGTTTCATTTCCGCTTTTCATATTTTTGAATATGTTCTCACGGTGGACTAACAGTTGGGTTTGTGTACTTTTTCCGGGTACAAACCGTGTTGTCCTTTATTAAACAAATTATTTTTTATTAAATGTTTCATAATATTTTTCTTCATTACCCTTTCATACACTTTCATAATATGTGATGTTAGACTCACAGGCCTATAATTACTTGCCTCTAGTCTTGATCCACTTTTGAAAGTAGGGGTAATATATGCTAATTTGTGCTAATCATAAATCTTGCCTGTATCTACACTTTGTCTTAATAATATTGCAAGTGGCTTTGCGATAGAATGAACTACTTTCTTTAACAAAATAGCAGGAATTCCATCAGGCCCTGCAGCAGCTCCATTTTTAATTTCATTAATAGCCTGCACAATATCAGCTTCATTAATATCTATGTCAGCTAAATATTCACTATTTTCATCCCTTACTTCTATATCATTATCTTCATTATCTATTCTAGGGGTGAATTCTCTCTTATATCGTTCTGCCAGTATGTTGCAAATTTCCTTTTTTTCATTCGTTAATCTCCCTTCAATTCTTAGAGGGCCTATTTCTATTCTTCTTTTATTCATCTTCTTCGCATATGAGTATAATAGTTTGGGATTTTGCTTGATATTTAATAGGGTTTTTTTCTTCCAAGTCCCGTTTTTCATTTTCTTTTGATTGTATAATCTTTTGTTTCTGCATTTTCTATCTTACTTTTTAGTTCTATAACTTTCCATGCATTTTTTTTTTTTGCTAGACCTTTTTTTCCACTTTCTGATTTTCTGGAACAAGATCCTTCTGTCTCTTGGTATGCATGACTGATGTTTACTTTTCTTCTTCGGTATATATTTATCCACTATTTTCTCTAATATTTTATATAATATCTCCGTATTTACCTTTATGTCATCACTTACGAAAATATTATCCCAATCTTTGTTTAATTCTTCATTTATTTCTGACCATTTTATATTTTTACTGTAGAAGTTGTATTTTCCATATCCTTCCCACTTTTTCATTTCTTGCTTATCTCTGTTTTCACTTGCTTTGGAATGGACTGTTAATTCTATGACATTATGGTCTGAAAATACTCGCATTATAAACTATTATTTCTTTAACATAATTCATCTCGTTCACAAATACTAGGTCTAAAGTATTTTCCTTTCTTGTTGGCAGGTGATTTATTTGTTGAATGTTGTATTCTAGTAGCATATCTAATAGCTTTTCGAATTGCCTCTTATCTTCTGCACTACTATTACTCTCTTTTTTATATGTATAAGTACATCCACAATCTCCTATTCGTTCTTTCCAGTCTACGAAAGGAAAGTTGAAGTCTCCAGATAGGAGAATAGTCCAGTCCTTGTGATTTCTACATATATCATCCAATTTTTCTATTATTAAGTCAAACTTTTTAGTATTAGGAGTCTATATATTACTATGTTCATTAATTTTTCAGATTCAAATTCTACCGCTATTAGTTCACATTCTGAGTTACTATATTTCTCATATATTTTTCCTTGTTTTTTGTCTTTCCCATATATTGCGGTTCCCCCTTGATTCCTATTTTTTCTATCTGATCTATAAGTTTGAAACCCTTTTATTTGATCATCATTCCCAGTCTCTTGGGAATACCATGTTTCACTTATAATTCATTATATCTATTTTCTTTTCTAATTTTCTGGGGTTAGTTCTTCTAAGTACTCTATTTTTCTTTTTGAGTTACTCGTAACTAAACCCTGCGCATTCATCACTATGATGGTTTGCGTGTTTTCGCCTTCATTTAATATGGGTAATAAATAAGGATTATTCCATGTCTCTTTCCTGTTCTGGTATGTTGTTCTTTTTTTCATTTCCAGAAATTCTGACATTAAAAAATCCAACTTTTCCATAATATTTGTTCTTCCTTCATCATAATTATTCATTTTGTGTCTGAATCTGCAATTCTCCATATCTGTAATATCCCCTTGCAGGGAAGGGGCGGGACATGGGAATGGGTGGCAGGGGGAAGATGGGGAGGGTAATGGGAGAGGAAGGGAAAAGGTAGGGGAGGGGGAGGATAATAGAAAGGAAGAGTGATGGGGACGTGGAATTGGAAGGAGGAGAGGGAGAGGAGGGCGAGAGGAAGATAGAGGGAAAGGGGAGGAGAAGGGAAAGGGGAAGTTACGTTCCTCTATTAGAAAAGAATAAAAATCATCTCCACTGAACAAATACAATAAATAAATAATACTGTATTTCTACGATTCTACTCAGGTGTGTCTGTGTTTGTGTCTGCGTGGCGGGTGGGGGCCGACTTGGGGGAGTCATGTCTCCCTTACAACAATCGACCGACTTTTTATCTATTGCATAAAATGCACTGCACGGCAAAGCGTAGGAGAAGCGTTCATGGATCTGTCTTCACTACATGAATATACCGCTTCCTTACCACCGTATATATACTTAACTTCAGAAACTCAAGGAAGATATAGAAGTGTGATTATTAGACCTCGTAGCTGAAATCGAAATGGCGGGTTGTCTAAAAGTTTGCTTTTCTCTGTTTATGTTTGGGTTGACGGTCCGACAGTCAACTCTACTTTTTTCAAGCAGATGGTCGTCCATCGAATAATCGTGGGTGAACTGACAGGTGAAGCTCATCATGAATACCCATCCTTAGGTGTATATTGAAGTGCTGTTGCCAGAACGCCGGATAATTATCATTATTCCAAGCCTCATTTAAACTGACTTTATAACGATATACGCCATCATAACGCTACGAAGTAAGGCCGATTCACACTGTACGGTTCGTTTACGTTTCGTTTTCGTACGGCTTTCGTTAGTAAATTATTATTACATAGAAACTAATGGAGCTGTTCACACTATACGGTTCGGTCTTCGTTCGTCTTTCGCATGGCTTTCGTTCGTACGGCTCTGATACGTTTGGGAGAAATCTCCGACGCACGAAACGTATACGTATCCTCGCCACTCAGTTGCGTTTGGGGGTAATTAAATAATAATGAGTGACGAGAAGTTGATAAGAGTTGGTCAGAGGATATGGGGAGCTACATGATATGAGTAACAGAAGATACAGTGATAATCAGACTAAGGAATATAGAGAGTTATTGGCGACGAAAAAAAAAAAGCAGGTAAGATATTCAACTATATTTCACTTCACCTTGATATAATTTTTCAGTATCTTTTTCATTTACATTCATCCTTATCTCTACACTATGTTTTCTTCCAAGGAAAAGAAGGGAGGACTAAAAGTAAAGCTGCTTTAGATTACAATTTTCTGGCGCCATATCGGAGCAACAGCTGTATGCAGACTGAACGTATCCGAAACATATAGTGTGAACACAGTGACATTTTGCTGGAACGTAAACGAAACGTATCCGTACGAACGAACCGCACAGTGCGAATCGGTCCGTCGCTGTAACGAATTCGGAAGGTAAAATGGAATAAGAAACGATCAGATTAATGAGGATATTCGCATTTGACCAAATATCTTCCGAAAAGAAAATTACTGTCGTCTACATCTTGCAAGGAAGAGGGGAAGGGATGGGGGAGGGCACAGCTGAATTAACACTTGATCGTATGCATCGGAGGGGAATGGAATGGGGTGAAGGTGGAAGGGAAAGGGAGGGCATGGGAGTGGAGGGGTAGTGGAAGGAAAGATGGATGGGGGAGGTGGAAGGAAGGGGAGGGTAGGTGAGGGGAAGTGGAAGGAAGAGGGGAGGGGAGGTGGAATTAGGAGGGAAGGGAAGGGAAGGAATGGAAGGAAGAGGGAAGAGAGGGAAGGAGAGGTGGAAGGAAGGGGAAGGGAAAGAAAAGGGGATGGGGAGGTGGAAGGAAGAGGGAAGGGCCAGGTGAAGGGAAGGGGAGGGAAGGGGATGGAAGGGGAAGTGGAAGGAAGAGGGGAGGCGGAGGGAAGGGGAGGAAGGGGAAGGGGAGGTAGAAGGAAGAGGGAAGGGGGAGGGGAGGAGGGGGGTGGAAGGAAGAGGGAAGGGAAGCTTGAAGGAAGAGGAATGGGGAGGGTGGGGAGGTGGGAGGAGGGGGAGGGGATGGGGAGATGGAAGGATGAAAAGGGGGAGGGGATGGGAGGGGAAGGTTGAGGTAGAAGGAAGAGTAAAGTGGGGGAGAGGTTGTGTAGAAGATGGATCCTACAGAGTCAAATAACTTGTGAAAAATCCAAAAATTCGATACAAATCCTGAGATACTGCGAGAGGTCACACTAGGGTCACTAGAGGTCATGCTGTCCTACTGATTATTGTAAGGATGCAATATCACAGGGATTGAGCGAACGTGCAAAATTCCAAGTCCATCGGACGAAAGGAACAGTTTGTGTTGCACGTTGGACTCACGGTGGTTGGACTTAACTAGCAGCTACTACGCATGCACGGATAGAGGAGCCACTCTCGGCTTCTTTTATTACAGAAAACATAACTCTGTATATAACAGTTATCGAAATAGGTTTTCAATAATGATTTTAGAGAGGTAACCAACAATTATACTGATAATTATCGTAAATTATAATAAAAATTCACGTTAATTCGGATAAGAAATTGATATTATGGGGGAAGAAAACTTCAAGGACCTAAAGAAAACCTGATGGAATTGGTAAAAACAAGTTTCTTTACATTTGCCTGTATTTGATGTCTGTCACAGGGGTAGGTGTTTCATTTTGAGGTTTATAACCATTCCTGGGGAGGGGTTTCATTAGGGGCCGTGGGCCAAATTTTGTCTGGTTCTATCTAGCAAGGTGTTTCAGATTTCTATACCACACTAACACACATACAAACATCCACTTTAATTTAGATATATATATATATATATATATATATATATATATATATATATATATATATATATATATATATATATATATATATGATATATATATATCCAATACAATGCTTTTGTTCCGCAATACACGAAAAATTTTCTGTGCCATTATTATTGCACTGAGTGATTCCTTTTGTATGCGAGAATTAAATGCACCTCGTTAACTATTTTCGAGTAAAGGTAGATATAAACTGGCACTCTATGCGATCGCTATTGCACTGAATTATCTGTTCAACCTTTTTATTCGATGAGAAACTTCAAATCATTGTTTTCGAAGAATGAACAGAGACATACTCAGAAACAGAAGTTTTTCCCTATTTGCATGAAATGGCTGGAGAAGACATTAATATAAAAAGTCCTCGAGGCACGACTTATTCATCATGAGCCTAGAGGCTAGATCATTGAGGTTAACTAACAAAACCAGCTACTGCTCGAAATTGCACAAAGCCAGAGCTCTCTGGCTCCTACCTGGAATCACGAATAGCCAAACCATGAAGAAACTGTCCTATAAGACACACACACACACACACACACACACACACACACAGAGAGAGAGAGAGAGAGAGAGAGAGAGAGAGAGAGAGAGAGAGAGAGAGAGAGAGATTAATAATTCCCTAAAACGATTCTTCCAAAAGAAGAAACTGTCTTGGAAGTTTTGAGAAATGACGAAAGTTGCTTCATCTATAAAAGGTTACTTGACTGAGCACTTCATTTTCGACTGAGAGAGAGAGAGAGAGAAAGAGAGAGAGAGAGAGAGAGACTTTTATATCGTGTTATTCAATGCAATATTTTTCAAAAATCTAGAACCTGAAGGGGGAAGGGCCCTAGTGAAACAGCCGAATAGCCCAGATTCAATGCAATATGGAATGGAGGAATAACGAATGGGACATTCAAACGAGAGTTTGTGAGAGTTACACAACTAATAATAATAATAATAATAATAATAATAATAATAATAATAATAATAATAATAGTAATAATTGTTTTATGATGATGATGATAAGGTATAACAGGACAGTTCTGAAATACTTATACAAAAGGTTTAAGATTAATGAGAAAAGTTTATGAGAGAGATACATGATGGCAATGTCTGACAGCAATTTTAGAGTGACGGGTAATTTCTAGAAAGAGGCTGGATTTGCGCTGTATCCAGCGTACTGAAATTTAGATTTAGTAATGTATACTAAATGAGGAGTAACAGCCCTCTCTTCTATCCACGGTACAACTACGAATTACTGTAATAATTTGAAACTGTTTTCGCTGATATAATCTTTAAAAAATATAGCATGGTGCGTAGTTTTTTTTAAGTTCTACAATTTATAAAATGCATGGACAGCTGAAAAAGGCACAACTTACGCTGTTTTTTATTATTATTATTATACCACTCCTAAGATTATCAACAGATTCCTAATACGTTTTTCGTCAAGAAACCATAGGAAAACTGATAAACTTGACTTCCCTTGAAGAAGCGACTACAGCAGAGATTCAGTCGTTTTCCGTTTTCAAACTTTGCTGTTGAACTTGCTGAAGACGGCCTGATTTTGCAGTGTCAGACCTCACTTGTAACTGTCTACTTCTTGAAGGAACTTTTGGTACATTCAATTAACAAATAGGAGGAGGAGGAACCATTGTTTTTATTCATTCTAATTCACTCCGAAACAGGAATTACAGACCGTCGATTTTGGTTTCATTTTGATTTTGATTCTTCTCCCATTTACTCCCTTCCATTAATTCTCTGTAGTCCTCATTGTCTTCCGGGTCATTAGAAATCAATCCAAAAATAATATTGTCACGCACCGTAATGTACATCAGTTAACATGGGGTATAGTAATAATGATCCTAACAAAATTTTTAATAATGATTTATGATGAAGATAATGATGATTAATGCATAACAATAGTTATTTATGGATTTAAAGGCATGACAAAGATGAGTAATGGCAAAAAGCAAAAAGAATGCACTCACTATAGTTTGAGTTCTTGTCTTATTATATTTGTAGGGTAGTCATTTGTATTAATCCATACATAAGCAGGGACCATAAACTAAACAAGTCGTGGAGAGAGACCGGAAATGTAAAAAAAGACTTCGCCACAATTTACATTCATAGTACCCAAGCTGGGAAAGAATGACAAGGACGTGGCATGGTCAGGTGGCAGATCAGAGTTTGGCAGTCTGGTATTGGAAGCTTCACACTCTGCCTTTTATTCTTGTTCAGGTTGAGGCATAATATCTTGTCCAGCACAGCTCCTATCACCAAGAACTTTCGTGAGCCAGTGAAAGCGCCGTTCACTGGCATTGTGGCATCATCCTTCACAGGACGAAAGCAGATACATGATTTTCAATTACATTTTAGGATAATTTGAAACAATTGAAATACGCCATTAACCTATGCCCTTGCTGGAATATTATTTTCAATTTCAGACTCTGCTGGGCAGGAAGATCCCATTTTTAATATTACCACATGTATAAGGTTTTTTATGCGTCGGGTTAGCCTATAGCTACATATGCGTACAAAAGTTCTTGAACGGGGCTTTCTTTTCTGCCATCCGTGTCTAGAAGACTGGCGCCTTAAAATTTTCGTTACACTTCACATTCATCATTTTTTGTTTTCCGTTTTGTGAATCTGGTATTGGATCCTCCATTTTGAATTAGTATTTGATTTAATTTCCTACGGGGAAGTAACGCTGAATCCATTTCGACGTAGACCGATAAATGTCATAAATATTTGTTGTCATATTTCAAGATCCCATTTAATGCGTTATAATATCCCCGATTTCCCTACACAAGAAGGCTCTCATAGATAGCTTACGCAACCCATAAAAATCGCCGTGCTTTCAATTGTCGTTCGTGTAGTCATATAGCTAGGCTACCAATGAGAAACGATATTTTGGGATTATTGGTCGGGGCGTCGCCTTTGTTGGAGGGACCTCGTGTAAATATGCCAACCTTATGACGGAACGCCCACATACCCAATGCGTGGTAGGGCATTGTAGACATTAGGTCATTATGCCAATTATGAAGTGTCCTCTTGCCGGCATCACGGAATGAACATGTCGGACGCTATAGCAGATTTAATTTCATCTGTCCACTCACCAACGTAGATTTCATTGGATGTGCCATATGTTCCCGATATCGTAGGTTTGCTGTGACGAAGATGCAAAACATTTCTTCAGTAATACATCTGAATGCTTATATATACAAACACCCCTCTCACCTTATTTAGATAAGGTCAAACGCAAACGAACCGGAGACTATAAGGCAAATACGAGTTAAGGGTTTGTCTTATGCCAAGGTCCCCTTCCGTGCCTTGTAAGGGAAGGGGCGGATATTTGCTTCTATTGCTAATAAAAGGAATAGATAGGTTACATCTATATGCTCGGTCCATCATGTAACGATCCGCATTACCCTCTACCCGGAGGGAAAGAGTAGGATGGAAGGGATGAAAGAAGAGTCAGTCGTTCTGCATTCATGCTCAAACGAACGATGGACTTTAAACGATGATTTAGTATCTCGTGGCTGCATAAAAAGACATTGGTTTGGAGTTAGAATAATGGATATTTTAATAACTTCGTGGATGTAGATCACGAGTAGGTTTATATTCGAAATAAGCAAGAATATTGTTGTCTATGAGGCTGCTTAGGACCTGGGGGAGGTGACGGGGACAACCACTGATGTATTGGCTGGAAGGCGGGAAATTTCAGTCATAACATGGCACGATAGCAATGGTTTCTTCCCAAAATACTTAGCACATTTATATGATTTTTTTCATTACCACATAACTAATAATATCTCGGTGGGTGGCAACTTTCGGGATTATTTAGCTAGGTAACTTGACCAGCAAAAGTTTAAAATCCATTCAGTTCCCGTCATTCTTACCGTTAATTTTAGATTATGTGTGCACTCACTACCATGTTTAGGCTTATTAAACGAATGCAAAAAGTATAATATCGAATCTCTGCGTTGTCCGTTGTCCATATGATAACTCTCTCTTCTTTCTATTATATACATATATTCGAACTGAGGCAAATACAATTTTACGTATATTCCGACCATTTTTATCCCCTAGGCTACGATCTGCCTAAGGAAAGTATTTTTGTGCACTGAATGCCTCCAGTTACTGCATGGGCCATTGCCAGTGTTGCACTTGTAAATATACCATACCGTGACTGGAATTGGCATCGATCGGTATTTCCAGTTTTACGGTCGCGGGATTTTTATTTTTATATACGTATATCTGAATATTGCAGTACTCGATGCCGTAACCTATCGGTAAAAGAATAGGAAACTGACATTTACTCCTTCCTTTGTAGTATTTAACAAACGAGAATGTATCTGTTTCTAATAGTGAAAATCCGCCCAAGTGTAATAATTTTTTTAAATCTACGGCAGCTTCCCCGCTGCTTTTGTAAAACCCAAACGCTCTCTATACCATACTTTAACCATCATCGTTGATTATTCCAGCCAGAGCAAAAAAAGTACGTTACAATTTATTGTAACGGGGTGTTATTATATTCAGTTAGAGGGAATTAAAAATAATTTTTGTTTTATGATCTGTTAATTTCAGTGAACTCTGTTTATGCATTGGAAGTGACCATTATTGTAAAGTATTAGTTACAGTACCATTTAAAACCACAAACTGATTCTGTTTTGTTGCCCACTGGGTGACCCAGTTTCCTTGAGAAATTTATCCCTCTCTCTTGGATGGATTTCTTTCCTGGGAAATGGAATGAACTCTTCTTGCAGCTCCCTTGGACGTCAGTAGTTTACAAAGTAAATAACTCTGTGCCTTCCAATTTGTTGCCACAATTTCCATACGTGAATGTCAGGGAAACAGGAAAACCATGTTACCTGAGAACGTCAATATCCTATTAAAACTTCATTTATGACAAAGATGAGGGCTCTGGTGAATTTCATTTGTTCATTTCTGTTCATTCCTACACTTCAGCCATTACTGACACATGTGTGAAACCTTAAATTCTATGTGTAGTATTTCGGTTGAGCCCGATGACATGATTATGTCACATCAATTTATGTATCTATATATAAACCTCGTTGTTAATATCAAGTAATTCAGATTAAGCTTTTCCCATCACCTTGACAGCGAAGTCCGTAATGTACTTACACGACTCCCTTCCCATGTTTCATATTCTAAATGGCATTGATGTGTGTGTAAATTGCGTGAGTGGTACCCAGTTCGAAGTTTTTTTTTTTTTCTTTTTTCCCTTGATGAGGAAGCCGTTTCCTGAAGAATATTCTCTTGAGTGGCATTCTAGGCATACAGAATGATGTCAGTTCTGTAAATTGTGATAATCCTTTTATGAGTTGACTCTCTCTCTCTTCTCTCTCTCTCTCTCTCTCTCTCTCTCTCTCTCCATTCATATATAAAGCAACATCATTTGCAGTTCAGCTTCATTAACTTGCATTCGATGATCTGGTCGTTGCTCTGTCATTTTGATAAGTTAACTGAATAATTCCTCTTGATATGTAATGAGTGTTCATCTGGGGTGTTTACGCGCATTGATTCAAAGCGGTCGCTTCGATTCATTAAATTACTCCGTTTTATGCAATTATGGAGCTCTCCTCGTCGCCCGCATTATTAATGACGCTATATTCTCTCAAGTATTGTAACCTATTAGAAACGAATTGTTTTCCCATTGAACTCTTTGCGTCTAATGATTTTAGCTTCGGTTATCTTCGATGATGATGATGATGATGATGATGATGATGAATAGTGTGAAATCAGATAACCCTCAAGGGAAGTGAATAAAGGAGCAGAGCTCCAAGTAAGAGGAAGAATTAATGATGATCGCGGAGGTAGTGAGAAAGGGACGTGGTCTAAGTGGGTCCTGGGCTGTGGTTGATATTGTAGTGACGCTGTCAACGGAGTGGAAGGAAGCATTATCAAGAGTGCAGCCGGGTATTCACGCACAGGTTTACCTGTCAGCCTCTACGTGCGTTAGTTCCAGGGTAAAGAGAGGACCTCTGTTTACCTTGGTTAGTTCATCGAAACTGACGTTAAAACGTACTTGTGGACGAGTTTGTGGCCGGAGTTGGTCCACTCGACAGAACTGATAAACTGATGGCATTGCCTCTTTCGACCGACTGACAGGTGATCGCACATATGGACGGATAACTAACGATTTTTATAACAGTTCGCCGCTGGATATCGCCTGGGAAGGATCTCAGCCGCCCGGACCAGAATATGAATGAACTATATATAGTCCTAATTAATTTCATTGTTAGACCCTGCCTCGATATTTGTAGACGTTGTGAATCCAATTTATATAATAAATAAAGACTACTTATATGTGATAAATACAATTTGTTAGGCCTAGGCCACAGTGTCCTGCCTTTTTATGAAAGGTGTTACTAGTGAAAGTAGGCTTCACGGTCTCTTCATAAATAACTGAACCAACCCCGAGGTTTAATTTGACCTTATTCATTAATACTGTATGAGAACAGACATCTCCCTTTAATAGGCAATATTTAGACCATACTCTGTTATGCCTTTTTGGTTCTTTTCCATTTTGAATCAGTTGCCGCAGCAGCAATGTAGTCTTTGTAGAGCCATCTCCTTATCACCCAGCGGAGTTTCCATCGCTGCCATATTGTGTTGCCGCGACGAAGGCTACTTAGTTCTTTTTACGTGTGGACGCTCATCCGTCGAGCAGTCTAGGGTGGACTGACAGGTAAACCTGAGCGGGAATACCCGGCCTATGTGATGCAGTTTAGAGAGGTGATTTCATGTTTTCAAAAGGAATTCTTGGGTGCAAAGAGGACAGAGCGACGTCGACGTCTTGCACTAATTTTTAATTATTTTCCTCCTTTTAGCTCTTGCTGTTGGTCTCTGTATTGCCCCCGCCCCAACAGACACACTGTGTGTGTGTGTGTGTGTGTGTGTGTGTGTGTGTGTATGTGTTTGTGTGTAGACAAGACAAGGCAATCCAAGTCCTTCCATACTTGATAATTTAGATTAAGTCATCATATTCCTCATTAATATTCGTCTCAGACCAGTTATAGAATATTAATGCCAGAGGGTCGTTTCTAGTATACATCAAATTCCTCCATTGTGTTTGATGAGAGGAGCTCTCTTTATTTGCCGTATTATTAATCATAATGCTCCCACTTTTTGTTATTAGTCATTTTTCCCCTTCCCTTTCTTAATAACTACTTCGTTAGTTTTCGATGATCGGAGGAAGGGTGGACGAAATAGACCTCACGAAGACGAGGTGAAAAGATGATGTAGGAATAATGGATTTGATTATGTAATCGAGCGTTGCAAAGACTATGGGCATCAACGTATGCAGTGCCAGTATTTAGGGTCATCTTATGACTACAAAAATGATTTATCGATGGAGATTACGGGATTATTATGGGCCGAGGGTGTTCTACACTCTTACCCACGCTCTCTCTCTCTCTCTCTCTCTCTCTCATCAAAGAGGCTCAATGTTAGTTAGGGTTCTTTTCATGGGGATTTTAGTCTTCGTATTTGATTAATAATAATACCATTTATTTTGCCGAGTCATCTAGATGCCAATGATTCTTCTTCACCCACTGACAAGGGCAGCTACTCCAAACTTGCGTCCACTTACATAATATTCTTGCAGACGCTATTTTTCTACTATATAAATGTATATTTGTCTTGCAGACGCTATTTTTCTACTATATAAATGCATATTTGTCTTGCAGACGCTATTTTTCTACTATATAAATGTATATTTGTCTTGCAGACGCTATTTTTCTACTATATAAATGTATATTTGTCTTGCAGACGCTATTTTTCTACTATATAAATGCATATTTGTGTATTAAGGAGTGCCTTGTTATGGATAATGCATTAATCCCTAATCGGGAGGTTCCCGAGAAAAAAGAGAAGACTGGTCACCAAGGTTGGGGTAATTCATTAATTAAAATGTAATTAATTACAGAATTTCGTGTAAATGTAATTGAAAATGAAATGATAGTAATTGTAATTTCAATAATTAAGGATGCTGCATTTTGTAATTGAATTGTAATTATAAAATTGAAATGAAATTGCAATATATTAATGTAATTATAATTGCAATTTACATTTTTGAAAGTAATTGTAATTGTAATTTATTTCTTCAATTGTAATTACTCCAACCCTGGTGGTCAACGCTTCATTCACGCTTGAGCTGCTGAATCATGGCTGGATCTACTTGACAGAAAATTTGGATGGCATTAGCTGTTTCATGATTTTAGTCAGAAGTCATTCCAGAAGCGTCTCAATCTCACTACACACACACACTGTAACATTCGAATCTATCTTGCACTTGCCCTCTCGCTTCCTGCCATCTATCCAGCGCCTCTGTAGGACTTCCGAATTGCACTTTCCTTTTACATTAATCTGTGTATAAGGTGTGCAGATGTTTGTTGGGGTGGTTTGCTTTTTCGAACAAAGTTCTTGGAAAGAACTTCAGGGCTGTCAAACATTAGTTTTTTGTAAGTTTTGTATATCCGGCATCAATAACCATTAATGTTTTGACGCCAATGTGATGTGAAATTAAACAGCAACTCGTCTGAATTTTGGAGACATGACGTTTGCATGACTCTTAATGCAATAAAGAGAGAACACAAAAATGGTCGTTTTAGAACTGCATTCTTTAAGGCTATACAAGTTCGTTTATATTCCATACAATTTTTTAATCACAAGGGCAATTTGTCATATGCTTTCCAAAAACACCATCATAAATAGGGGTATTTCAAGCTTTTCCTCTCCTTCGGATGCGTGTTGAAGCCCCGCTACCCGGCACCTTTTATTTTTCCTCGCTGCCTTTGCATGAGTCGTAAAAGATCCGGGAAATAGAATCAAGGTAATAATAAGATAGAGTAAATATAAAACGCAATAATTAGGTTATGAAAAGTAAGGCTCTATTGGGGACTGCAGCCCACCACTTTGTAGGAGGAGGAAGTCCTAGAGTTCATTAAATGGCTGCTTCGGGTGGAGTAGAAGCAAATGTTGTAAATGGTAATGAGGACAAATTTGAGCTCAGTTGAACTGAAAATTCAAATTAAGGGTTTCGATCAAGTATTGATCGGCGTTTGTCTGTTTACTGTTGTATATATGGATTTTTCTGCCTTTACATATATATGTGTAGATGTATGTAAGTATGTGCATTTGGATGCTTTATATCGGCTTTTACGTGTTCGACTTCTCCAGAATCGCTGGATCAATTTCGCCCAAGTTTCTGACATAAAGTATTGTTCAGCGAAGGGGAGACAGTTATGAAATACAGAAAATAGGTTGGGTCATTTAGAAAGAGTATCTGGCCCAGAAATGAAATTACTCTTTTGAAAGCTTCCATACAGTGTGCAGAATCAAGCGTATTCCCAACGTGGCTAGATTGCAAAGTTGGGACCAAAGCGGGGATAAGAAAAAAAAAAAATACTAAAACAAAATAGAAAAAAAATTAAAACAAGAGGGCTAAAATGATTCAAATTAATTTGTAACAATGCTCAAGCAGTGAATATTCAAGCCTGACCAAACCACTGCCCCAGCGGTCAGGTCAGGCTCCAAGCCTTATACAAGAATATGTAGGAATAATCGTAGTTATATATACTCCCAATCGCGGCAAGGTGGCTCTGATTAGCAGTGTTGCCTTTTGACCACGTGACCACAGGATAGATCTTTATATCGCTTGGCTTCAGTATATTAAGTTGTATAAACATATTATATACAGCGTTGTAATTTTCTTTTCACGGAGATTTGTATTCGGACTTCTATCTTAATTTTTAGATTATGTCCATTATGTTAAATATAAAAACTTCGTAGCTTAACAATGTAATTATCGTTTATTAAGTTTTTGCCAGATTTGATGCTTATAAATCTTAAATTTTTAAGCCGGAGTGGGGTTCTCCTTGGCAAGAGGAAATGCACTTGAGGCCGCATCAAGAAGGGCCATAATTGGGTTCATTTTCGAAAAATGACGATGAAGGGAGATTTCTTAGTTAATGTCTCTCATACGTGCAGCGGATGGTGTATTTAATACCATTTTGATGGGATAGTAATGCTTTATAATTCTTGTGTAGAAAATGTGTTCATTCTTTTTCTCTGCGGCTTCGACTTGGGAATACTGCGTTCTAGTGAGAGTACTACTTCCTAGTTAGAACCTAAGAACATTCCTGCTTTTCATTTGCTCTGTATGTATGCTTGAAATAGAAAAAAAATGTTAACTGAGAGACGAGGATTATTTAATCTCATTAGAGATATTTGGACTGGTAGAACGATATTCAAATTCTTTCAAAACACAGGGTTGAAGAGTTGAAATATATTTTACTTCTCTTGTGTTTGCCATATTCTTTCTGTTTGTGAATGGCCTCTTCCCGTAAATAGGTCAAAAGTAAACGTACGAGAAAGAGTAATAAATGGCGAATCGTTACCATTCAAGCGACGCTTTCTGACAGGATTGCATTCATAAGGCGGTTCAATGCGTGGAACTCTGATAGCCTATATGTCTTAACTTTTCATGGGTGGCAGGGGAAATGAGGGCCTTTAACAAGCAAATCAGTCGGTATTGACTTTTATCCCCCCTCCCCTCCCCCCCACCTCTCTCTCTCTCTCTCTCTCTCTCTCTCTCTCTCTCTCTCTTATATTGATGAAATAAGTAATGTTGCTTGCTCTTTCTTTTGCCTACTCTCAGAGCCTATTTGTGGAAGTCTACCTTCTAATTCATGTAGCAGTATTACATGTGTTTTATTGGAAACCAGTACTATACAAAGGACATGTGAAAGCACTAGTATTGAGAGGAACGCATTACAATATTAATTTTGATATTTTAAGCTGTAATGATATTATCTTTGGGATCATGGTATGGTGTTCTGCAGGTATAATTGTTCATTCCTTCTTACAATTTGTTTGTTGACGAGTAGTGACTTCTTCTTAGATGCAATACGCACTGGTAAAGTAAGAATATTTTTCGGAAGTTTTCAACACCATAACTTCCTTCCTAATTTCGGGGCCGTTGACCTCGAACCGTTTCGAGGGTGATTTTCGATAATCTCAAATTTGAACATTTGATGGAGCGTTCCAGGCATTCATCTCCATTCAGTTAAGCTACAGGAGTTCGGGATACCAACACTTTTGATGTAGTGTTACGATAACACATCTGCCATATTCACCCAGACTGCAAAATCTGGGAAGATAACCAATCCTCCACTCTGTTTTTTTTTTTCATCTGTCCATCCGACTGCGGTGTTTGTGCATGGTAACACTGCGTCCCGGGCTTTAAATAACATCCTATTTCGAATATTAGCGATGTAATTCGCATACATTAAATTATTAAAACACTTTTCAGTTGCAAATGTACACCAAGATAGCCTTTTATTTACCTAAAAGTTACACATAGCCTAACTATTTAAAGCCCGGAAAGCAGTGTTACCATGCGCGACCACCACAGGCGGATGGACAGATGGAAAAAAAACAGAGTATAGTAATGACGTTACTTACAATTTTTCTTTTGCTTTATTTTTTTTTTTTTTTACCATCCCGTCTTGCTCTCTATAATTGTTAAGATTTTCGAAGGAAAATAAAATGGGAAAGAGGGCCAGTCATACCCAGGGGCGTCTAAGAATGTGTTCTTTTACTCTCTGTGGTTGAAATCGTCTGATTTTTATATGGTTGTTATCACCAATTTAACAAAAACATTTGAAATATATGTCACCGTTTATAAAAAAAATATCTGATTTATGTTACTTTACAGGTATCCGCCTTCCCGCCCCCTCGCCCTCGCAAATTTTTAAGAATTATTTTTGCACAACGAATGACCTCTCATTCCTTCACTGTTATTTCACACTCCTTAAAGGGAGGTTACTTTTTCGGAATAAAGGATCTCTCTCTCTCTCTCTCTCTCTCTTCTCTCTCTCACACACACACATACAGTATGTACTGCAACATACAGAAAATATTTCACGAAGTTGGGGAATAGGATTAAGTGAGGAAGAGAAACGAAAATGAAAATAAAGGGGCAGAAGTGTTCAAGTTACTTGAACTTGAAAGCGAGAACCCTCCCTGAAGCTTCAGCCTGCACGTTCGTTGCACTTAGCGTAACTGGACTGGCTCAGTCTTTGAGGTCATGGTCAATATGCATTTTCACGTGCTGGAAGGTATTTGTTTCCATATACTACCAGGTCGCAGATCTGCTAGTATATTATTCGTGCGCTTGAGTTTTTCGTATTTCCCACCTAAGTTTTTCTTTCTAGAACATTATTAATTAATAAATAAATACTGGCACGCATACATGCCTAGACGTAAACACGATTGAAGTTAATATTACAAGAAAGGAAACTGTGCTTTCATTTATTGTTATTGTTAATTATTATATTAATATTATATATATATATATATATATATATATATATATATATATAAAAACCAGAAGTGTTTTTATAATCATACGATGACATCGTTCAAATGTATTTTATTTTATTCTCCTTCCACATTTTTCTTGATGCTAGTCATAGCATATAGCAAAGATTCTTCATCCATCTACCTATCTGTATATCTGTCCATACATCAATATATATATGTATATATATATATATATATATATATATATATTATATATATATATATATAATGACTGGTAAAAATGTTCTGTAACAACATATAATATATATTAGTATATATTAAGTATAAAGGCCCCCCATCAAAACACTTTGGTGTAAAGGGTCATAGTCAGACCACCGAAATATAGTCCTTAGCAGTGTTTTAATGAGCCTTTATACTTGAGACGCATCTGTTTTAACTGTAGATTTATTTACATATATTTATCTCTATAATATAATATATAGGTATATTTATATAAATTAATATATATATAAATTGAATATTAGTGTGTGTGTGTGCGTGTGTGTGTATGCATGTATGTAAGTATGCGTAGACAGATAGATATATATTTGCTGAAAGCTCTTAATAATGACCATTAATCCGGCTCACTTGATAGGACTTAATCTTCAATCAGGTTTAACGTAAAGCTGAAACCTATAACCTTATAGGAATTGGAGCAGCGTCAGGTTGATTGCATTGCGGAGTCTTCCGACAGAGTGTGGGAAGTAAGACTGATTATATATATATATATATATATATATATATATATATATATATATATATATATATATATATATATATATTGCTCCGTTTATTGACCTCCTTGTCTACCCAGCATTTAGTTAATTATTTTGATTTGTAAAAAGGCAGCCATATTCCTCCAAATATCAGCTGATTTGGGCGGGAAACCAAAGCTAGCCCGCCAGAGATAGGAATTTCCTGTGAGAAGGTGGAAAATAGACTCTTGTCAGCTTTAGGGACGTATCCGAAAGGGAAGGATGTAGGCAGACTGGTACTTATTAGGCCTATATCTGAAGCTCTTTTTCCTGTGAACCCTCTGCTGGCTGTATGTTCTGTTTCCAGGATTGCCCTGCTCTTGGGGGGTTAAGCTGACCCCCAACACCCAGGAAACACACCTGCCATCTTCCTCAGTCGGCTCCAGTCGTGACCTCGGACGGATGTCCAGGCAGCCAGCCTCCCATACTTAGGCCTAACGGCGTTACTGGCGCGCCCGAGCCCCAGACCTGAGACAAAGCCGGACGCTGCATTTCTACAAAGGTCCACTGATCATGGCATCAAGATTCCCTGAGTCATGTGTCCAAGTTTTTGCGCCCGCAAGTGTTGCATTACCGCAAGATTTCGAAACCCAGCTTTTACTTGAATCACATTTTTAGCCAGCTATCCATTTGTGAGAGATATATGGGTCCCCACGTGTGGACACGCTGCATTTACTTTTTCTCCAGGCCAGTAACGGCCTCTTGTAAATAAATAGATGTAAAGTAATTAGCTAAGTTTCTGGCGACCTTTTCCTCTAGAGTAAATTATCACTATAAATCCTTTTACGGTAAGTCAAGTAATTTATTGTTTTTTCCCTCAACTATTCCTGTTTACGTATTGGGGCCCATTCAAGGCCAGGCCCATACATAACAATGTCGACTCTTGCCACGGATCTGGCTTGTAAATCGCGTTATCCCTTGTAAAACGTAAAATGTAAATGTTTTTTTACAAAGCGCAAATCAAAGCACACTTGCAGCGGAAGACACACACTGACTCATGGTAAGGTACACCATTCATATAATATGATTATTTTATAACAAATGTTAGCTTAAGGTACGTTTAAGTATTTTTATTAGAAGTGTTAAAAGAATGCTAAGTTAGAAATATTATTATTGTAACGGCCAGAGAGCCGAGTGAATTCTCTGTTATTTTGTATTGTTCTCGTCTGACGAGACACGAGCACGTGTTAGATAGATGCTAGAAAGTAATAGATCAAACTAGGAAGTGCTTTGCCAGGGTTTATTGTTGTGTTAGAAAGCCTAGCTAGTTAGGAGTGTTCTACTAATAGTTACGGCAAAAGAAGTGTACAATTCTTTTGTCTGCGATATGTTAGGGGAATTCGTTTTAAATTAGTTTCATTCCAAGTGTTGGTAACCGTTTAGCCTGCCAACCCTCAGCTTAAGCTGAGCGTAAACGCTCTCTCAAGCCTACGAGCTCGTAAGCTGAGCGCATGCGCTTTCCCAGCCAACCTTCGTTTCGCACAATGCAGCCATGTTTTTATCCCTTTAAGCATTATCTCAACGATTTAAGCAAAGTAACATAAGTCTTGAAGTTTCAAAGTAAATAATATTAATATCAGTACTAGTATCTATCATTCTGCTAGAGAAATTAACGTAATTCATCTTGAATAAGAAATTAGAATTTCGTGTTGTAAATCGCCTCCGCGTTTACAGAAAATCAGCTGATTCACCATCGCTGATAGCACCCCGCACTGCTCACCCTCACCACCCGTTTCACCTAGCATCGCTCACTCGCTCGCTGAGCGAAAGTTTCATTTCCTTTCGTACTTAACGTAACCTCTTTTACAAATGTTTGCTAACATCGTTTAAAATCCTTACCGTCATTTCGCTTGTCACAGGGACCTAGCAACCTTACGTAAAGTTAACGTAAATCTTAAAAGTAGAGTAAATTACAAGAATTGTTAATGCAAAACGCATTGTTGTAAATTTCATATGAAAACGCAAATAATTTCATATAAGCGCAAGCCGCTACCAGTAACGTAAAAATCGTTCATCGCTAGTGCATTATCGTTTTCATAAACCTTATCCAAAGCAATTCTTTCATTACACGTTAACGTAACTAAATCATTTAACGCAAGTGCGTCATATTAAAACTAAAAGTATTAGTTCAATTAAATACAAAGGAGTTCATCATATATCATTTTTCACCCTCTCAGAGAGAGAGAGAGAGAGAGAGAGAGAGAGAGAGAGAGAGAGAGAGAACCCATTATTCACGAAGCCAAGAGTACTACGTCCATTTCTTATACGCATGCAGAATTAACATTGTTTTAGTCTCTTGTGTCTTTTATTTACACTGAGCGTGATACGTATGCGCCTGTGTCCATTGCAGTTTGCAAGCATTTATTTCATTTATTGAGTACTTCAGCCAAGGACTGAGCATTTTCAAATTACCATTACCTGTCGTTGCCCAAGTGGTCTTTTCATTTCTGTATCCCAAAAGACTTGCGTATACCGCAAGCACAAACCGCACAGTGTGCCACCGCAACCTTCATTACTTCCAGACAAGGAAGCCTACCAGTCTAGGACCGGCCACCACCAGTGCACGTCAGGCCTTAGCATTTTACAGTGCCACTAATTCTTGACACTGTCCATCGACTGGCTGCTGAAGTACTCCCACCTTTTACTTTCTCTCCTCCACCATCACACTGCCACGAGCAGTGCCATTTCTCTTCAGTATATTTGAGTATACTGCATTTAGTGTCGTCCGACGGGACACACCAGCACGCTACCAGTTCTCCCAAAAGGAACGCCTCCATAAGTGCCATTGCACCTGTACAGACGTACAGGTAGCCATTCTACCTGCATGTCCGTCCTTACGGAACGCCCAATTAATTAGTGTGTCCATGTACAAGGGTCAGTGATCCTTCGGAACACTCAACAAGGGAACGCCTCCCGAAAGTGCCGCAATACCAGCCCTAAGTGCTGTCAAACCTGCGTGTCCGTCCTTACGGAACGACCAATCCATTAGTGTATCCTCTATCCTGGATCAAGGGAACGCCTCCCGAAGTGCCGCAATACCAGCACTACTAGTGCTGTCCAAAAGGAACGCCTCCTGAAGTGCCGTGCACCTGTACAGGACATACAGGTAGCTATTTACCTGATTGTCCGTCCTACGGAATGCCCATTCATTAAAGTATCCACCATTTTGGATCACTCAACCAAGGAACACCTCCATAAGTGCCTTGCACCTGTATTGGACCTACAGGGTGCCCATTCCAGCGTCTCCCAACTTAGGAACGCCCTTAAGTGTGACGTACGCCGCACACTCCATTTGATTTTCCGCCTCTTCAGAATGTGCCAATCCCAAAGGGCCTCAGAGCACCCAGTCTTTTAAGACTTTTTCATTACCATTATTGCAGAACCCATTTCCAAGTGAGTGCCACGTTACACAGTAGGCACTCCCATTCCATCCAGAACTGTTCCTGGCCATCATTTTCATCTGAGCCTCTACTGCAGCCTAAGGGAAATGTCTTCCCCTGCTTCCCGCGACTTCTTTGCCATAGAGCTAGAGAAGCTCCGAATCCTCATAACTCTGGGCAAGGAGGCTGGTTACACTGGACCAGCACTTGACCAGTGGATGAAGGCGCAGCAAGATGCCGCGCGAATCTGCAAGAAAGGGAGGAAAGAGAAACCAAGAGAAAAGCCAGAGAAGCAGAAAGGAAGGCAAATGAAGAAGAGAGAAAGCATGAGCTAGCTCTCAAGGAGAAGGAACTCGAAATCAAGCGGGAGAAGGCCCGTAAGGAGAGTATCTTAGCTCAAGCCACTCTGCCAGCTTCCAGCCCTGCACCCACTGTCTCTCACAGTCCCGCCGTCTCTGGTCAGCCTCTTACCATTTTACCGCCTACCTCCTCCACTTTGGAAGAGGTAAGCCCACCAGTTAACCCCGGACTTGTTTCTGAGGGTGATTCAATGGAGGATTCCTTAACCTCCCTACCTCAAATCACTGAAAGAGAGGACTCTTCACCTGTGCCAGCGCACACTGCCAGCCTTGGTGACTCCACAGATTCGCAACCTGTGGGGCCATCTCGGCCTTACCGTCCAGTGCCACGGAAGAAGTTCTGGAACAAGTTCTGCCGTGACTGTGGCCGCAAGGGTCACATGTCTGCCAACTATGGAGGGTGCGCAAATTTTAATATTCCCGCCATCGCAATGGCCGTTACCAATCCTTCTTTACTAGGACCCCCGGCTAAGGGCCCTATAACCGTCGCACCCCTCCAAAGCCATTATCCGCCAAGACCGAATCCCCCGAGGGGCTAACGTCGATAGACATCATTTAATCACCATTGAAGGTATCAATCATATTAAACTGATCCTTCCGACCGTCCAATTGAGGGTCACCAGACCTCACATCTCCAAGGTTTGTACCCTTGCAGTTGCAAGCTACATTCTAGGAGGTTATGACCTCCTCCTAGGGCAAGACATGAAGTCTCCCTCACAGTTCAAAAAGCCTAGGGGTCCTAACCCCGCAACAAATCACTCCAAAGCAAGGAGTCATAAAAATTCTACTTCCTCCAGGAAGTACGTCCACCAACAGTCTCCCCCGTCACCAAGGAGGGAGATTGATAATTCACAGTTCCGTTGCAAAACCTGCAACGTACTAGGGCACTCCACAAATTGGCCTAGGTGCCCTAGCAGACTACCAGCAGCGGCCACTGACCATATTCCACAAGGCTCAGCCTTCCACAAGAGACAGGAGCCTCTGTCTCCCATTACCAAGGGCCCGCTGAGAGGTATTGCACCTCCGGTACCCGTCACAGGTCCAGCTGACCTCAACTCTCTGCCAGTGCCACTTGGCAGCACTGAGAGAGCCACCACAGACTTTGACCTCTGCGCCTGGCCCTGAGCTAGCGCCGGCGCCTAACCTTATCAAGGATCCTCCTGCAGGAGATCCTCCAACAGGCATGGAGCTCACCGCAGCCCATGGCCAATTCCAAGTCCATGATTCTTCTCCACCCTCACCACTGTCGCCCGAGGATGAACCTCCGGCAGACCTCACATTCTCACCTCCTCCGGACAACCAGGAACTGCCCGACCAGGAGTCAGCCTGGAGTCTTACCCTTACGACGGCTGTCGCAGCAGCCGGAGTGAGGGTCTCCCCTGCAGTAGCTTCCACCTCTCCGACGGTTGCTGCAGATACCGAAGTAGGGTGTTCTCCTGCAACCCCTCAGGCTACCACTGCCTCTGCTCCTGACGGCGTTTCTGGCCTTACCCCAGAGTCGGTGCCTCCGTCTACTCCTAGGACTGGTATAGCCAGGCCCTGAAGGAATAAGAAGAAGAAGAAGGGACGTAACAAATAACCCACTAACAAAAGAGCCACATGCTCTC
This sequence comes from Macrobrachium nipponense, assembly GCF_015104395.2. Classification (NCBI taxonomy): domain Eukaryota; kingdom Metazoa; phylum Arthropoda; class Malacostraca; order Decapoda; family Palaemonidae; genus Macrobrachium; species Macrobrachium nipponense. Next base: position 62,576,264 of record NC_087202.1, on the reverse strand, counting down.
CTTGACACCTTTGCCCGAGGTACAGTGTCACATTCATTTGCAGAGTGATCCTGGCACCTACCCAGAGAAGGTAGCCAGCCTGATCTCTGCCAGTAAACTAACCCTCTAACCCCTAGCAATTGTAATACTAACCCTCACTTAAATATAATTACCTCGTTTCATTTCCATCCTGGTACTCTACTAACCACTCATCATTCTCATGCATCATTACCTCATCTCATGTATTTTAACAATTCAGTCAATGAACCGCTGCTGTGCATACCACACTCTGGAATGATTGCGTCTCTAATTAAGTGTAATGAGTAGGTTAGGCTAATGATTTAGTACCAGGGCATTAGGGTAGTAGCAAGTAGAATGTTCAAGTAACCTTATCTAGGTGTAGAGTAGACTGTCGTCACAGACAACCCGTAGTTATCACTTAGGCTAGACTACATTACTCCATTAAGTTAGTACACTTAGCATCTCCACCTATAAGTTAGGTAGGCCACTGTTGTTAGCTGTATCGCTGCTCTAAAAACTTCGGTTAGAGTAGGAGAACTTGGTAGTCGAGACGATCAACTTATTTAAGCCAAGGCCTTCATGCCCGAAAGGGAGTGAATGCCTTCTTAACAGGGGGAGCTGCTACGTTTATTGACCTCCTCGTCTACCCAACATTTAGTTAATTATTTTGATTTGTAAAAAGGCAACCATATTCCTCCAAATATCAGCTGATTTGGGCGGGAAACCAAAGCTAGCCAGCCAGAGATAGGAATTTCATGCGAGAAGGGGGAAAATAGACTCTTGTCAGCTTTAGGGACGTATCCCAAAGGGAAGGATGTAGGCAGACTGGTACTTATTAGGCATATATCTTAAGCTCTTTTTCCTGTGAACCCTCTGATGGCTGTATGTTCTGTTTCCAGGATTGCCCTGCTCTTGGGGGGTTAAGCTGACCCCCAACACCCAGGAAACACACCTGCCATCTTCCTCAGTCGGCTCCAGTCGTGACCTCGGACGGATGTCCAGGCAGCCAGCCCCCCACACTTAGGTCTAACGGCGTTTCCGGCGCTCCCGAGCCCCAGACCTGAGACAAAGCCGGACGCCGCATTTCTACAAAGGTCCACTGATTATGGCATCAAGATTCCCTGAGTCATGTGTCCAAGTCTTTGCGCCCGCAAGTGTTGCATTACCGCAAGATTTCGAAACCCAGCTTTTACGTGAATCACATTTTTAGCCAGCTATCCATTTGTGAGAGATATATGGGTCCCCACGTGTGGGCACGCTGCATTTACTTTTTCTCCAGGCCAGTAACAACCTCTTGTAAATAAATAGATGTAAAGTAATTAGCTGAGTTTCTGGCGACCTTTTCCTCTAGAGTAAATTATCACTATAAATCCTTTTACGGTAAGTCAAGTAATTTATTGTTTTTTCCCTCAACTATTCCTGTTTACGTATTGGGGCCCATTCAAGGCCAGGCCCATACGTAACAATATATATATATATATATATATATATAATATATATGTGTGTGTGTGTGTGTGTGTGTGTGTGTGTGTGTATGTATGTTATGTATGTATGTATGTATGTATATACATGTACCTGTGTGTGTGTGCAAACTTCCAAGAAATAGATACAAGTCTGCGAAAATGAGCACGGAATTTAAGTATATCATAGTGTAACCAGGCCACTGAGCTGATTAACAGCACTCCTGGGGTTGGCCTGAAGGATTAGATTTTTTTTTACGTGGCTAGGAACCAATTGATTACCTAACAACGGGAACTACAGCTTATTCTGTTTAAAATCTTACAACAAACGATGAAAACAAGTCATCGAAAATTTTACAGGATCACAAAACAGTAACAATCACTCATTCTAAAGCAATACAATACAAATAATAATAATGCAGTATCTCAATAAACTTAGATTATTTAATCAAATTCATAATTCAAATGATAATAAAGAAAGCGTTGAAACAGCAAATTAAATTGCATACTCAACTAAATAAACAAGTAAAGCTTTTCACAAAGTTAATTCCAACATTCTCCCCACCATAGGAGTCATAACTCCTATCAAACAAAGAAAACATAATAATGAACAAGGTACAGTCCAATAACATACAGTAAGTTACACTGGAATTTGTCTCAAAGTAGGAAGTTAAAATTTCACAGTAATTTCAACACTAATCACCAGAAATAAAGTCTGTGATTCCACGCTGGCAGATCGGAGAATCGAACTCGCGACTACCAAATCGGTAGGCGAGCACGCAATCCACTCGTCAAGCAATCCACCCGTCCAACGAGGAACTATGAGCACAGGAGACTTGAGGAATATTGGGTAAAAGATCAACGAATAAGGCTGAGCATATTGACAAATGCGAGTAAAGAGGCAGTTTGGAAAAAGCAGAATCCGTAATTTTTTGCTAAGTACCTAGACTTTTCTGTAGCCTAATTCTGCTAACTTTATCTGCGGTGATGGTCACTCTCTCTTAGGAATATTATTTTTTTTACGAAGTAATCATCGCGGTAGTTAATTTTGTGAGGTATTACTTGAGGTTCTTTGCAGTGTGCCTTCGGCCCATAGCTGCAATCCCTTTTGTTCCTTTTACTGTATCTTCTTTCATATGCTTTTTTTTCTATCTTACTTTCACCCACTACTAACAATTTATTCATAGTGAAACTACGATGTTCCTCTTGTTGCACCTTTTATACCTTTTATTGTCAATTAATTTCATCTGTTTCAGAGATTTGGTCGCATAAACCGGAGCTTTTTCATGACACCTGATAGTAACGGAGCTACATTTGTTTATTTATAAGTATTAGAGACGGACGAATGACGTTGTCCTGTGAAAATTGGAAATAATGACGTCTGTGACGATTCTAAGGAATTTTCGAAATTCATATGTTTTACATGCGAATGGAGAGTCACCTAGAGAAGTACCATAAAAGGATGTTGAAAGATTAACTATGTCTTGCTTCTGTTTGGTCTTTTCATATTATCAGATCAGAAAATTGGTTGCTAGAACTTATTCAGTTCCAGGAGGATGACAGAAGGATGAATGGATATCTCAACATTTTCTGCAAGACCTGTTTAACGGGTTATTTGCCACATAAAATTTGTTACGTAATGGATATGGTGATGTAATACCATTTCATATTTCCTCTCCCATCCTCTAATATTTATAAATTTCTTGGCAGTTTACCTTGATTATGAAATTTTGAAAAACACCATTTCTCACAAAAGATGATGAAAGAGAATTAGTCGTATTCATGAAAGGACATCCAGTGTCATTAGATTGTTATTTAAATGTAGAATGCGTTTCCAGCCAACATTTGAAGATGGAAAACAAGTTTATACTTCTTCTCCTGTTGTAACAATCAGAGCGCAAAGTTCCTTGTGAAGAAAACGTAATACCGTCAGAGGACGGATGAAATCTTCTTTGATGTGAACCAGACTTTTTTCCCAATTGAGATCCGCAGATGTTTTTTCAGTGGCCCTTTTATGTTACACTTCAACTCAAGTTTTGCGTTTCAAGCTTGTAATATATGATGAAATTTAAATGTATTTTTTTGTGCTCACGTTTTATGCTTTGGTAAAATCGTTCTCATAAGCAGTAATAATCAAACGGCCACTGTAATAAATAAGATTTCCCATCTCAACTCTTCAACCTTGGTCAGAGAGTTGTGGATTAATGGAATAATACCGTAACAGTAATTAATATTTCCGCTGTTATTCATCTGATTATGAGTAGTAGGCCAATTGCAGAATTGATTTCGTTACAAGCAAAAATGCTCCGATGTTTCTTCGGCGCAATCGACTTTTGTGTACAGCATATAATCAAGGCCACCGAAAATAGATCTATCTTTCGGTGGTCTCGGTATAATGCTGAATGAGCAACCGCGGCCAATGAAGCTCTCAGCCGGCAGTGGTGGCCTGTGTTATTGCGTTGCCAGAACAAGATCATGACTAATGTTAACCTTTATTACAAAAATAAAACCTACTGAGGCTAGAGGGCTGCAATTTGGTAAGCTGAATGATTGTAGGTCTCTCTCTCTCTCTCTCTCTCTCTCTCTCTCTCTCTCTCTCTCTCTGTATTTATATATTTATATATATATATATATATATATATATATATATATATATATATATATATATATATATATGTATATATATATATTGTATAATTTACACACAGACACACACACACACACAACCCACCCACACACACACACACATACACACACACACACACACACACATATATACCCTAGTATATATATATATATATATTGTATTATATATATATATTTGTGTGTTATATATATATATATATATATATATATATATTGGTGTGATGTGTGTTGTGTGTGTGTGTGTGTGTATACATATATATATATATATATATATATATATATATATATAGATATATATTATATATATATATATTATATTATATATTGATATATATATATATGTTTTTTATTAAAATATTTATATATATCTATATATATAATATATATATTTGTGTGTATGTATATATTATACATATAGTATATATATAGTATATATAGATATATATATGTATGTAATATATATACTATATATATATATATAGATATATATATAATATTTATATATGTATTATTATATATATACATATATATATGATATATCTATATATATATATATATAAATAATATATATATATATATAATATATATATATAATCTTGTGTGGAATTTGGAATTCATATTATTGTTTTGAAATACTCTGTACGTACCTTCAAGAGAGGAATGAAGCCATAATAACGTCTTCAATCCTCTGTTTCCTCTCCATTTTTGGAAACGCCTTCACGAAAATCCATGGAACTGGACGGAAAATATTCAAGGAGGTCTCCGTTAAGTGATGCAATTCAGTCCTGAACGTCAGAATAAGTGTGGTTACTGCGCTCTCTCTCTCTCTCTCTCTCTCTCTTCTCTTTCTCTCTCTCTCTCTTCTCCGGTATAAATAGTTATCTGTCGATATTATCATCGTCTGTCCTTTGCCACGTGACTTAGACCTGAGAGAATCGATCAGCTTCTCCTTCACCTTAACCTGGAACGTTCGTCTGTCTGGAAGAGTTTTCCACAGTATTCTTTACACGTTGAGTTTTCTAGAGCCCACTCGGACGGTTTTATTTATCTTGAGATTCGGTTTCACCAAACAGTCCGTAAAACTATTCTCTCTCTCTCTCTCACGTCGCGTTTTTGGGGGGCTAGAATTGACAGCGGGTATTAGGGATGATGGCACGATTTAGTTGGGTCGCTTTTACTTATTTTCTCTTTCTTTTCGCAAGATGCACAGGGCTCCAGTGTAAAATTTTGCATATATTTACTGCAGTTGCACAGAACAGCGTTTGTAATATATTTTAGAAATGTATTTTATTTTAATGGCTGCGCATTTTATTTTAAGGTCTTCTATGGCTTTACATATGGTTCATTAAAGCGCCTCGGTGGCGTGATCGGTATGGTGTTAGCCTGCCACCTCGGTGGTAGCGAGTTCGGTTCTCGGGCATTCCATTGAGGGTCAGAGATGTTTATTTCTGGTGATGGAAGTTCACTCTTGACGTGGTTCGGAAGTCACGAAAGGCCTTTGGTCCCGTTGCTGAATAACCACTGATTCCATGCTACGCAAAAACACCTTACAAACATACGGTTCATTAATACTTGAAAACGAGTATCGATATAGAATACTTTAAATCAAAGCTTAAGGAAGGATTATTGTAAATATTTTTCGTGGGTGTTATATTCATACTCAACGGTAGTTGATCACTTATATATGTCGGAATTGGTCGGCTCATATTCTTTTCTGTCCTTTCCTTAATGGTGAGATGCAGTTTTTTGTTGTCTGTAAAAGAAAATGACTGAGATAGCAATTTGTCTGTCCGTCCGTACTTTTTCTGAGTGGTATGTTGATCATCCACTCCCCAATCATCAAACATACCAAATTGCAGCCTTATAGCCTCAATAGTTTATTTAAGGTTAAATTTGACCAAGATCGGGCGTCTGGCACCGCTACAGGTGCCATAACACAGGCCATCACTACCGTGGCTGAAAGTTTCATGGGTCGCGGCTGAGAGTTTCATAGAGCATTATACGCTGTACAAAAAAACTCGATTGCTCCGATGTTTAGTTGTTTATTTTATGTCAGTTTATGTTTCTGTCTCTACACGTGACTTTCCTTATGTGATTTTCTGGTTGTTCAAAATCATACGGCGCATATCCACCAAATGAGGTCCTTCTTCAGGGAATTTGTAATTCTGCTCCGTTAGCAACGTCGTTCTTCCGTTTTCAGTTACTAATAATAATAATAATATCCTTTATTTCAGCTCAGGGCCATATTCATGGAATATATAAAATGCAGAGTAACATGCACAATCTAGATACATGAGACATGATAAAAAAAATGAATAATCGGCACTTATCCACCAAATAGCTGAGGTAGCATAAAAGATAATACTCATAATACTGGTAATAACAGTAGTAATATTGGTGAGAAAAAAAATGCATTGAGAGTTACAACAGTTAGTGCGCAGATTATTAAATTTAAATTTCATTTTTTATATAGATCTTCCCTAGGATGCTTTGTACGAGCGAGTTGCTGCTGTTTCTCACTCGGGTTACCAGACTGGGCATTGTTTGCCTTACGATGATTCTTAAATTGTCCAGGTGGTTTTCTATGAACATCTGTGTGGCGGAGTGGTAGCGGGGAGTGTTTGTGAGGCGTCTCAAAATATCATTGTGCACAACAGTGATACGTCTCATGGTCTCTCGGGTATAGTCCGTCCAGAGGGAACACCCATATATACTGTAGCAGTACGAGCGGAAGAGCAGCATTTTCACGTCTCGGTGACAGAAGGCAAACTTCCTTGCAATCATGTTGTCAGTTGCACATAGCTTACGACGCCTCTGTTCAATACCTGCCGTATCTTTTAGATCGTCTGTGATAATGTGACTCAAATACGGAAATTCGTGCACAAATTCCAGCCGATGGTTTCCGAGGAAAATTTGTGGTTCTGCAATATGCTTAAGCGATCTCGGGAGCAGCGACATGCACTGGGTCTTGGTTTCGTTGTAAACTATATCAAATTCCTCTGCATATTGGCGGCAAGTGTCGATGAGTCGTTGGAGACCTTGCACTGATGGGGAAATCAGAACCATATCATCGGCGTAACAGAGGTTGTTTATAGTTGTTTCATTGACAGTGCATCCGATTGGGAGGGAGTTCAATTTGACATTCAAAGCATCTGCGTACGTATTAGACAAGTATGGAGAGAGAATGCCCCCTTGCCGAAGCCCGTTTAGGGAGCCGAAGGTGTACGATAATACGTTACCCCATTTGACACAGAATTGCTGTGTGGAGAACCAGCAATGTAAAATGCCAATTTGACATAGGGGTGAGCCTCTTTCATGCAGCTTCAGGAAGAGCTTCAGGTAGTTTACTCTATCAAATGCTTTTCTCACATCCAAGAAAGCTGGGTTACCAGAGTTGCGTTCTAAGGAAGGCATTTATAATGACAAAACACAAAAAACAAGAAAGAGAGAGAGAGAGAGAGAGAGAGAGAGAGAGAGAGAAGAGAGAGAGAGAGAGAGAGAGTGGAGAAAAACAATCTTTCCTACTCATGCAGTCCTATCAGAATTTAATTGATTGGCCCACTGGGATGACAGTTACTTTAGATCAATAATTTCCTTTTAATAATTACGTGCTATCAGTAGTGCTTTTGCTGATTTTTTTTTCTATTGTGATATTATCGTATTGTCACTATTTTATTTGAAATAGTCAATAAAATGATTAGGTTGATGAAAATAATTTTTACTTCAGCACGGATAATGTCTTTCGTCATGATTACTCATCAGTGGTTCGTTATTCACTATCGTAATTAATTACAAATAGAATGTGAATTATTCAGGCAATAATTAAGATCGTGTGAATTTTTCAGGTCTTTGGTTACTAACTCCGGTGTGATTATATTCATATTAAATGGCCTCTGTCTCGTTATCTACTGACAGAACTTATTTAATCTTTGTTTGTTTATTTTATTTCATTTTATTTTTTTACAGGCAGCTATAGTAGATTCATATCAACCGTGCATCTGATTTCTAGGCCCGTCCCTTACGACGCTCCTGATTGGCTGTTGATATGCAAATCACAGGCTGGAACATACATCCTGGCTGTGTGAACTCTCTTGAGAGACTGGGAGTTTCGAGCCCTGTGATTGGCTTATCAACAGCCAATCAGGAGCGTCGTAAGGGACGGGCCTAGACATCAAATGGATGGTTGATGTGAATCTACTATAATAACACAGTGGTGGATATTCAACCCAAGGGACTGGTTGACTGAAGGTTACCTTACGTCACTTCTAGGATTACTGACGCCGTTATAGTAGGTTTGCGTTACCAAACAGTTTCTTGATTTTCCATTTATTCTTTTTATTTATTTAAATTCTTTATCCCATTTCCTATCAGTAGGATTAACGAGAGGGTTGTCGAAATTGGAGTAAACATGAAACAATGCATAAATTTGCTTGTTCCCTTTGGATTAAAAACTTACGAATTTCCATATTGTCGTGTTTTAAAAATTTTAGTTGCATAAAATGGTCAGTTGCTGAAAAAAAGTAAAATGCCTTAATACCGTAGGAATATTTGTCAGGGGGATACAAAAAGAAAAAAAAGGAAATGCGACACATCCCTTGGTTTCTTCTCAGAAACCAATAGGTGCGTTGCATTTC
>NC_087202.1:62542524-62562524 GCF_015104395.2 Macrobrachium nipponense | reverse complement strand
ATAATATATATATATATATATATATATATATATATATATATATTTTATATATATATATATATATATATATATATATATACTATATATATATCTTACAAGTGTGTAATGTTAAGTGAAATCACATATCACGTCTTGCTTGGAGACAAGCGGAGCTGTAGGGGCAGCTTACTTGAGCGAAGGAATTTGAATACACAAGCAGTTTAACCGAGAGATCACTCACCCTGTCGTGATGCATGTACATTTGTTTGTACGGATGTTACTGGGCTAATAGTCCAAGGCTCTTGCGAAAGTCACATGCTTTGCGGTGAACACTAAGAGGTCAGGTGGTACACGCTGAGTGTCGGGAGAGAAAGCCCCATCGTAAAGGTAGGACATATTTTGTAAAGACTTAGAAAACCGTTACCTTTGAAAAAGAGAGAGAAGTGTGAAATACTCTCTTTACGTGAATACTTTGAAAAGAGTGATGTGTGAAGTGTATCTTTTATCCATTATTATCTTTATTACAGATGGGTCCTATTCCATGGCTAATTTAGAGACGGAAATCTCTAATCTGACTAATATGATGAACTTATTGACATTTTGGGTCTGGGAGTGAATTCTTAGTCAGGAGGGTAGAATGTAAACTTACTGGTTTCTTTATGGGCAGATTTGGGTTTTCTGTCATTATGACTTGGTAATCATTTTGTTCTATTTTATATTCAACTGCTTTGGGTAATAAATAGTATATTTTTATACTTACGAGATCTAAATAGCCTAACGACATAGTTGCAGACAGAGGGCACCATTAACGACAGGTAAGGGTTTAAGATTTGTGTAGTTTAATAAAAAAGGGGGGGTGGTGTAAGAGTGGTGACAGGCGGTTTAAGAGGCTTTTTATATATTTTATAAGCTGTAGGTATGCTAACGAAGAGACTGGTGACCAGTTAGACATAGATGGTTTTTTGTTTTGGTAGGAAAAAGGGTTATAATCATGTCACAGGCAACTTGGTGCTCTTTTTGCTGATTTAATGAGTTGAGGAAATCAAGTAACATATTACACGCGACAGTAAAAGGGGTCCGGGAAGACCTAGATGACACCATTACATTTTTCACTATACACACTACACTGTTGAATATTGAAAGAGAAACAGAATCTTTGTTGAAAGAGATTAAAAGCCAAGTGGAAGCAGTTATAGCAGCTTCACAGGGGAAAATTTCAAGGGAAATGTTGCCGTTAGGAACTTTGGAGTCAACCTTAAAAGACATGGCATATGAATGGGGATCAAATATTGTTTTTACGGGAGATTTACTTTATAGATACTATGGGATTTTAAAGGTACAGTTATCAGATAATGGGTTTCTTGTTGACATACCAGATAGTGATAAAAAACCGTTTCACAGTTATATATTTAGGCCATTTCCTAGTTGACTATGAACTTGGATATGTGTTAGTTTATGATAGACATGTGTGTGAAAGTAGGATATTTACTCTTCGATGTATTGACCTGTCAGGTTGCGAACTAGAGTTAGCTCACGAGAACTTACTGACTCACTGTGACTTTAGAGAATTCCCTGATCCATACCAAGTATTATCAATGGAGACAACGACAGCGGTCTTCTGTACCAGATGCAAGATTTCTACTATGTACAATGGAGACAACAATTCGCTCGTCCTACAGGGATCCCAGCTGTTTGATGGTTCCTGCAGGGTTCTCTCGGATTTCTTCATGGTAATTAGTCGGCGTGTCTACAACTCGTCCACAAAAGTGTTTTATAAGCACTTATATGGAAACCATGAGGCGGTTCAAATTCTGCTTACAGTGGAGACCGTTACAGTCCCACCACTGGAGGATAGTGACAAGGATCAATTCTTCTTCTTCGACGAGCGTTACATTATACCAATATTAATGATCATGTTAGGTGCTATACTGATCACCATCTGTGTGCTAGGAGTTCTTAATCTTTTGTGTATTCGACGAAGCACAAGGGCTCCAGCAACAGAGGTGGCCCTAAGTCATGTGGTAAATTGATACATTGTGTATTAGTTGCTGATGTGGTGTGCGACACGAGTGCACAGAGGACATAGGTGGCCAAGCCATCTTACAAGTGTGTAATGTTAAGTGAAATCACATATCACGTCTTGCTTGGAGACAAGCGGAACTGTAGGGGCAGCTTACTTGAGCGAAGGAATTTGAATACGCAAGCAGTTTAACCGAGAGATCACTCACCCTGTCGTGAGGCATGTACATTCATTTGTACGGATGTTACAGGGCTAATAGTCCAGGGCACTTGCGAAAGTCACATTCTTTGCGGTGAACACTAAGAGGTCAGGTGGTACACGCCGAGTGTCGGGAGAGAAAGCCCCATCATAAAGGTAGGACATATTTTGTAAAGACTTAGAAAACCGTTACCTTTGAAAAAGAGAGAGAAGTGTGAAATACTCTCTTTACGTGAATACTTTGAAAAGAGCGATGTGTGAAGTGTATCTTTTATCCATTATTATCTTTATTACAGATGGGTCCTATTCCATGGCTAATTTAGAGATGGGAATCTCTAACCTGACTAATATGATGAACTTATTGACATTTTGGGGCTGGGAGTGAATTCCTAGTCAGGAGGGTAGAATGTTAACTTACTGGTTTCTTTATGGGCAGATTTAGGTTTTCTGTCATTATGACTTGTTAATAATTTTGTTCTAATTTATATTCAACTTCTTTGGGTAATAAATAGTATATTTTTATACTTACGAGATCTCAACCCTTAAACACCGAATGGACATATTAAACATCGAGTCAAAATGTCTCGCGTATGCCGAATGGACGTACCATACGTCGACACAAAAAAGTTTTTTTAAAAATTCGCGGAAAAATACTTATAGGCCTACCAGCCAAAAACTTTTGAATCACGCACCTTGGGGGATGCTGGGAGTTCACGGATCAAGGTGTTGTTTTGTTTACAATCGTTACGCAGGCGCGCAAGCGCGACTTTCTTTCTTGCCGCACTAAAAAGTATCTGTGACACATCTCGGAAATTATTTCGTCACTTTGACATAATTTTTGTACCATTTTAAATTAGCCGTTACATGGAGTATTATATATGAAAATGTGAGCATTTTTATGTAAAATACAACAAAAAAATACTCATGATTGTAGCTTTTATCAGTTTTGAGATATTTTCATATAAATAACGATAAGTGCCAAAATTTCAGCCTTCGGTCAACTTTGACTCTACCGAGATGGTCGAAAAACGCAATTGTAAGCTAAAACTCTTAATTTTGCAACTAATTGGAAGTCTCTTGCACAATATTTCGATTTATGGTGAATTTATGAAAAAACCTTTTCCTTACGTCCGCGTGGTAACTCTTCCAAAAAAAATCATACATGCGATTGTGGTAATGTTTGCACCATTTTAAAATTAGCCGTTATATAAAGTTTTATATATGGAAATGTGCGCAATTTCATGCACAATACAACTAAAAACAGCCCATGGTTGTAGCTTTTATCAATTTTGAAATATTTTCATATAAAAAATGATAAGTGACAAATTTTCAACCTTTGGTCAACTTTGACTCTAACAAAATGATTGAAAAACGCAATTGTAAGCTAAAACGCTTAAATTCTAGTAATATTCAAGCATTTACCTTCATTTTGCAACAAATTGGAAGTCTCTAGCACAATATTTTGATTTATGGTGAATTTATGAAAAAAATAACATTTTCTTTACGTCCGCATGGTAACTCTTCCGAAAAAATCATACGTGCGATTGTGGTAATGTTTGCACCATTTTAAATTAGCCGTTACATAAAGTTTCACATATGAAAATGTGTGCAATGTCATGTAGAATACAGAAAAAAATAATTGAAGGTTGTAGCTTTTCTCATTTTTGAAATATTTGCATATAAATCACGATAAATAGAAAAAAACCACGTTCGGTCAACTTTCACTCTACCGAAATGGTCGAAAAACGCAATTGTAAGCTAAAACTCTTACAGTCTAGTAATATTCAGTCATTTCTCTTCATCTTGAAACAAATTCGAAGTCTCTAGCACAATATTTAGATTTATGGTGAATTTAAAAAAAAAACTTTCCTTCCCTCCGCGCGCGGATTCTCCGCCACAAATCTCCGAAATGCGTACATCCCATTCTCGGAATATTTGCTCCGTTTCATATTAGGCATTTCATAGAGTTTTATATATGAAAATGTGTGAAATTTCATGTAGAATAAAACGAAAAATATTTGAAGGTTGTAGCTTTTCTTATTTCCGAAATAAGTGCATATACAAAAATATATATAAAAAAATTCGACATTCGGTCAACTTTAACTCTTCAGATATGGTCGAAAACTGCAATTGTAAGCTAATAATCTTACAGTATAGTAATATTCAATCATTTGTCTTCATTTTGAAAGAAATTGGAAGTCTTTAGTACAATATTTAGATTTATGGTGAATTTTTGAAAAAAATATTTGTTTACGTCCGCGCGTTACGAATTCATGCATTATTTTGTGATAATATTTTCTCTGTGTTGCTTTTATCGTTTTACAATGTGTTATATACCAAATTGATCGCAATTTAGTTCACATTACAACGAAAAAAAAGTAACTTGTTACCTTTAACCGTTTCGCGCACAGCGGGATTTGAATACAATTATATATGCATACTAAACTTCAGCCAATGACAAAAAAAGGATCCAAAAATGAATTCTTAATCTTGAAAACTAAGCGCGCTGTGATTTTTTGAAAAAAATATTTTTTCCGCTTCCGCACTCACTCTGAAACACCTCCGGCACAAGAGAGAATTTTTTTTTTACCGCTTCGGCGTTTAAGGGTTAATAGCCTAACGACATAGTTGCAGACAGAGGGCACCATTGACGACAGGTAAGGGTTTATGATTTGTGTAGTTTAATAAAAAGGGGGGGAATTTAATATATATATATATATATATATATATATTATATATATATATATATATATATTATATACACACACACACACACACACACACACACACACACACATTATCTATATAATATATATATATATATATATATATATATATATATATATATATATATTATATATATATATACATATATATATATATGCACACACACACACACACACACACACACACACATATATATATATATATATAATATATATATATATATATATATATATATATATGTATGTATGTATATGTGTGTGAGGTAAAATGAATACTTGATACAGTAATCTAACTTAACTAATATTATTGCCAAAATATACATAACGAGTAATCGATAGTTTCTCTTCGAAAGGCAGAATTGTTAGCAGCATTGATTAGAGTCATCATCACCGTGTGTTGTATTGGCTTCAATAATTTATTATGGCGCATATCCCTTAAAGTAACTGAGCGTTCGGCCATTCATAATATAGATTGGGCAGTTATCCCACACTATGGTAAATTCATTAATTTGGTTACGTCTGTTATTTTTCTGCTTTCATTTTTATTACATGGTGGTAGATTTATTTTCTTTCGAGAAGACAACCATGAATACCACTGTCATCTTACAGTTGCTTCCATATTATTAGCCCCATCATGTCCATATACAGACGACTCGTCAGTTGCGCATCGGCCTCTTTAACAAACATTGCTTCATCTGCATCTCTTATCCTGTCTTGCTTTGCCTGCTATTAAGTCCCTTCCTCTCCAACCCGTCTTCCACGTCATCTAATGAGCACAATCTCACCCTCGGTCTTTCCTTTACCTGATATCTTGCAAACTGTGCATTCTTTTTACCAACCTGTCATTCATATATATACACTCATGCACACACATATTCACACACACACGCAAGTACACACACACAAACACAACTGTAAAGCAGATACACTTCTAACGTTCTCATATTACTCGTTGCGACGTCAATATGTTTCCATCATTAATGGAAGGTGCACTACTTAAAATAGATTTACATTTATAGTTCACTGGGTTATGGATGCAAATGCGTTTTCCAGCATGCACAAGGGGAGTAAGTCATTTAAGAGCACTTCTGAGGCTCTTTTCTTCATATCGAAAATGGCAATCCCGAATTATCAGTAACCAATAGAATTGCAGGTTGCTTTCTCCAGATAATCCTTCTTCTGATAGGGAGTGCCCCACTTCATGCTCTGCTAATTTCTATGGGCCGTATTAGGTGCAGAGATATGAAGTTCGTTGCTGTAAAGCCTGATAAATAGGAAGAAGAACAAGGACACTGTTTATATATGAGAGAGAGAGAGAGAGTGCAATCTTATACAAGTAAAAAAATGTGACGAAGTTTCTTCCGCGCAAGAGAGTTTTCTGTTCAGCGTACAATCAAGGCCGCCGAAAATAGGTATATCTTTTGGTGGTCTCGGTATAATGAATATATGACGAAGAGAATAATATGACGTTGTAATTAATACTTAATCTTAAATGAAGTTGAATGATGTTATTACCATTTTATAAAGAAAGGATTCAATATTCTAAGGAGAAGCAGATGATTATTTTTTATCCGGATGAAAAAAAAAAAAGTCCAATTCATGTATTTAACGGAGGGGAAATATATGAAAGGAAAAAGGTCTTGTTCGACGAATTAATTAAATAGCACAAAGGAAAAAGAAGACAAGACTAATGAACAAAGTGAATTGTGAAAATCGTGTAAAATAATAACCACCATTTCACACCAGGAAACTTCGTACCGTGCCTATATAGTTCCGACTGCTTCGTCGGAATAAAAAAAATAGATTTTGGTTGTTGACAGACAATGATTTTCAATGAGAATCATTTACTTTTGAACAGTCATTTTATAGATTAAAATAAGTTCAATAAGAATATTAAAGTTGTTTTGGTTGTTGAATTTTATTTTACTTATGATTTTTAAAGTTTTTATGGTAATGTTTTGAGTAATTTATTCATTATTCAACAGATCCCTGATGATGTAATAAATTATTACGAAACGTCGGAAATAGAGAAATGTGTTGAAGTTAATTGCTTTCCCAGGTCCTCCCTCAGATTATATATATATATATATATATATATATATATATATATATATTATATATATATATATATATATATATATATATAATATATATATAAATGTGTGTCTTTGTGCATACAGAGCATTTAACGGTTGACTTTGCAGTTTGGGCTTCAAACCTTAGAAGTTCTTGCCAGGTAAGGGCATCAAGTGTAGTCGGAAGTCTTTAGATAGGTGTATCCTTATCTTTATCTTCTTTGTTTTCTGTCATTGTAATTTATTTTAGTTGATACAATACTGTAGCCATATTTAGTTTCAGTTGCCTTCAGTGCCCTTTTGTATGGCTGAAATATATGTTTAGTGATCTTCGTAATGAAGTTGAATTTAGTAATCAATGTTTCGTGGGCATTGATGAATGGGTCATTTAACATTAGCTCGAAATATTTGCCCAACTCATTTTCCCTCTCAGTTACTTAGGCAGTTTCAAGTTCATGAATTCGTTTTTCCTCTCCTGGCAATTTTCAGTAATCAGTTTCATCGCTGGTACAGCGTTTGCTGGGATTAACCGCACGTGAAATAGCAGGGGGATATGGAATATGCATTTATGTCCTCATTCCTCATGTCTGGCGTGTTTTTGTGTTTGCAATAACTTTCTGATATTTGAATATCATTTCTCTATAGCGCTGACCATAAAGGCTTTTCATGCTTTTGGACGAGTTGTAGGATGGTCCAGATTTGGCAGATTTTTTGGTGAAGGTGTTCTTCACTTTGCGAAATTGTGATTTCAAGAATTGTTTCCATTGTGCAGAGGACACACCTTCAGGTCACTTCAGTGATGTGTTGCTCAACTCACTGTTTACTGCCTCGTTTTAATAAATGGAAATCATCATGGCTATTCATATTATATTATTTTCAGTTAGTCCTGTCTTCATCTTCATGATCAGTCTCAGTCGTAGTGAAAAATTATTTCTTTTAAGAATACTAAATGAAAGGTCTTATTGTTTGCATAATCAATTTCAGATTCTTGTGTTGTACAGTCTTTGATGACACTGACTTTTGTATGGTTATTATTCGGAGTTTTCCTTTTCTGTATTTATTGTAATCCTTTTAAATTTACTCAATTTTTTCCTTTCCATTGCTTTTTAGCTGGGTGTAGTATATTTTCTTGAGCTTATTATACTAACCAACCCCGTGTTCTGTGATGATACTTGAATTATCAAGAACAACTCATTGCCTTTGTTAAACAGCTTTTTACTTTGTCAGGTTGTACATAATTTCATTGCTAGCTTTTTTTTTTTTTTTTTTTTTTTTTTTTTTTTTTTTTTTTTTTTTTTTTTTAGGGTCATTCCGAGCAAAGAAATGATAGCTGAACACCTTTAAGGTTTCTTTTTTTATTATAAATTAACATCGTATACATATTACTTATCTTTCGTTCATTTCATGTCTCCTTCTCTTCATCCTTGTTCTCGGCTTTATGCTTCTCTGTTTCTCATCCACCCCATCATCAACAATGTCATCCTTATCATTTCGATTCACCTTTTCCTTGTTTCTCAAAACTACCCGTATGAATTGATCCTCCTTACAGTAGCTCACTGCATCGGCTGTTTTTACACCGGAAGAGAGTATGAATAACACGGCCTTTCGTTTCCCCTAGGATCTTTTGAGAACGTTTTCACAAGATAGTTTTATATATATATATATATATATATATATATATATATATATAATATATATATATATATATATATATATTATATATATATATATACACACACACATACATACAGGTTTTTTCTCCTTATTTCCACGTCTCATTCTGTTGCGTGGACTTGTGTCTTGTTCTGTGGAAGAACAGATATTTAATGGTAATTATGTAATGACAATGATTTGGTGGTGGATTGGGTATCAGGTCTCCTTCAGGACATCAAAGTAATCCTGTATCTGACATTGTAAAATTATTGGACAAGAATAGATGGAGACTGTTGTATATTTGAGTTTATTACAGTAGAAAACTAATTTGCAGTATCGAAACATTATAGGGCAGTAACAGGAGAACAACCAATGAGATCGTACAGCCTGCGAGTGGGCTATCGGTAATGCGCTAATTGAAATGTTGATAATTAATCCCCCTCTCAGTTAACCGTCAGTTATGTGATTAATAACTCATAAAATTTAGCTAAATACTATTTGACCTTTTACAGCGTAGCGTATTGATCTCATTACTAACTATTGGTCTCGCATTACATGAATTTCATTAATTTCAATTAACACCCGTGTCTATCAATGACATCAGGTGAGTAGGGAAATGAACAATGGTTCGTATTATATTCACTGTTGTTCCAGCAGAGCTTCTTTTTATAAAATCTCTTCATCAAATGAATGTAATCCAGTAGTTTGTGTTGTAAATTCGTGGTAATTGATTCGTTAATGTGATGTGCATATGCACAAGTTAAGTATATCTTAGTTTTACCAGACCACTGAGCTGATTAACAGCTCTCCTAGGGCTGGCCCGAAGGATTAGATATTTTTACGTGATTAGGAACAAATTGGTCACCTAGCAACGGGACCTAAAGCTTATTGTGGGATCCGAACCACACTATATCGAGAAAACAATTTCTATAACCGGAAATAAATTTCTTTGATTCCGCGTTGGCAGTGCCGGGAATCGTACTTCGGATCACTGGATTGGCAGCCGAGCGCGAAAACCCCTCGTCCAGCGAGGAACTGCGCAGGTTTGTATGTTTCTTTGTATGTAACTTTTGAGATCAGCCAGGAAATGCGATAAAGAGAAGTTTTCCATATATGAGGGGCATAACCAAGGCAAACTTTGCCGGAATTGTTTCACAGTAAAAAATATTCCTGATATAAAAATAGTGATAGCATGATCTTTCTCAAGTAGAGCTAATATGAATAAGAAGCAATGAACGGCAAGAAAAGTTATTGAAAGTAAGCATTACTCTTTGTGTGCAAATTACGCCGATGAATTAAGAGTCAAAGCCGGAAAATTAATTTATTGAATTTATTGTTCTCTCTCTCTCTCTCTCTCTCTCTCTCTCTCTCTCTCTCTCTCTCTCTCTCTCTCTCTCTCTCTCATACACACAGAGTGCGTATTATTTTGCATCAGTCAGTGGATCTAAATGGTATTTTCTACCAACTGCTTCTCATGTACACTTATGACAAACGCCGTTTTTCATCTCTGTTCCTAGTGGTAAAGGTATATTATGTGAAATGTCGTTTTTTGCATTAGAAGTTTCAGTGCACTGAAACTGTTTGCCATGACATTCTCACATATAAGTGCTTTACAGTATGTTGCATTCATGTTGTATTCTTGACATTTTAAAATAACCCACACATCAGTGGGTAGTTATGAGTTAAGGAATAGGCTATTGTCAGGTTAAGTGGTTTTGTTGGAACAATCGTATTCAGATTGTTCCTTCGTGTTGATAGTTTACCTGTTAACTTTTTTTTTTTTTTTTTTTTTTTTTTTTTTTTTCAAGTTGACGTCTGTCGGACGGAATCTAACTTTAGTCAGTCAGTAGCACAACTTCGAGGGGTCAGTTTGGAGCAGCTGTAGGTATTGCTTACCTGTTAGTATCGACGGAGGTTGGGGACCTCCTCGTCTGTTGGAGTGGTTTCATTCCTGATGGCATCGTGTGGCTGTCTCGACGATAAAGTTTTTGTTTTCTGTACTGGAAGTTACTTCTGTTGGAAAGCGCCTCAATGGCGTGGTTGGTATGATCTTTGCCTGCCACCTCGGTGGCCGCGAGTTCGATTCTCGAGCACCCCATTGAGTGGTGAGAGATGTGTATTTCTGGTGATAGAAGTTCAATCTCGACGTGGTTCGACAGTCGCGTAAAGCCGTTGGCCCCGTTGCTGAATAACCACTGGTTCCATGCAACGTAAAAACACCATACATACAAACAAACAAAAAACTTCTGTTGGAGTGTCTTCATACCTGATAGCAGCATGTGGCCCTCGACGTCAAGCTCGTCTGTATGATGTTTTGTAAGCTCGCCTTTTGTGTGTAAACCCTATTGTGGTTCTGGCATTTTTTTTTTTGTTATTAAGACGTACCTTGAGTATTTTTCTGGTATTTTCCATTTCCTGTTATTAAGACTTGGAGTATTTTGGAGACAAAACTTCGTTATATTGGAGTTGTGTAAATAAGAGTGCATTATTTTTGTTGTATAATTACTAATAAGTATTTGTAATGTTAACTGCACTACTCATGTTTTTGTTCAGTCATTGTGTATATTTGCGATGTTTAAATGATTGACTCTTGTGATTATTTATTTTGATCCTTTATTATGAATTCCCTGTTTTGTGTAATTAATTATTTACAGTGCTGCAAGTGTATTAATGATACAATGATATGGTTATTGTTCCGATACGTAATACAAACCATCGGTCCTTTAACAATAGGAATGTAACTTGTGGCAGCTGGAACCGGTCGTAAGCTTCGAACAAGGGAGTACGGTAGTTAACTGCTTGTCCGACAGTCGGCGCACCGAGTGACTGGGAGGAGAACCTCTTTGTTTTCGGCCGTGCTGGGTGACAGACCTGTTCTCCACTTCTCTCTGCCCGCCTTCGTCGTATGCTTTGTTTCTTCAAATCTTGGTTTGCTTTTCTAGTGTGATTGTGTAAAATACTGTAAGTACTTGTGCTTTGTATTTTATTATCTTAGTATGGATCGTGAGCTGGAGAGTTCCCCAAGCCCCCCCATCAGCCGCAGACTCTGCCCTGGTGTGGAGGGCCGTAAGTGTGGGGCCTTCCGCTCCTTTATGGAGGTTGACCCTCATGAATTGTGTGCTCGGTGTCGGGGGCACGAATGCTGTCGCACCTAGCCCTGTGATATTTGTATTTTGTGGTCGGAGGAGCAGTGGGCGCGATATGATGGGAGGAGGAAGCCTGCCAGGGAGTCGTCAGAAAGTTCTCTGGCTACTCCCCTGGTCATGGACACGTTGTCTTCTTTCCTCCCTCCATCTCAGTTCCTGCGTATGGGTCCTTCCCCTTCGGGGGGTGGTTTCTCGCTCCTTCTCTTCGCCCAATCCATCGAGCATGGAGGAGGGGGCGAGGTACCCTGACATTCAGTTGTACTCGGGGTCTTCTGTTCGCTCTGGGTGGGACTTGTCCCCCCCCCGGGCGCAGGGGAACCCCGTCCTACTAACCCGACCTTTGCCTCCTCAGGTGCACCTGCCGCAGGTGACGACCTCGGCCAGGTGTGGTGCTTGCTGGGTCTCCAGGGGACACCCAGTATTCGGGGGCTGTTACATCACCTGGCGAGTGGCTCTGGTCCGGTTACGCATGGTGCGGTAACCACCACCACCACCACCGTCTCGACCCCAGGGTATGCCACCCCTCCTTACCCTGTTCATATGTGGCATATAACAACGGTAACCCCTTCAGCTGCGGTTCAGGCGCCGCTTCCTGGCATTCCGAGGAGGGTCATAACACCGCCGCCTGGGTTCGCCGCTCTCGCCTCAGCCCCCTACTTACGGTGTCCCGAGAGGTCGCCCCTGGACCTGCCACCAGTACCCAGGATGTCGCTGGCTGCTGCCCCGCCTCCTGCTGTACAGGATGTACCTGCTGTACCTAGACCAGCCCCTGCCGACGTCGTTCCTGCCCGTGGTGTTGCTGCTCCAGTCGCAGGTCCTTCCGGACAGGTGCAGCCAGGCTGTATTGCTTCGGCAATTGCCCCGGCTCCATCCTGGATGGAGGACCTGATGACTGTCCTGAGGAAGCTGATGAAGAAGAAGAGGAAGAGGGGGGAAGGTGTCGTTGTCGTCTTTATCGTCTTCTTCGTCGTCGTCTGCTGCCGCCTCTTCCCCTTCAACTTCCAAGGCTTCACGGCCGAGGAAGAAGAAGGCTGCCTCCTCCCCCCCTAAGAATTCTCCTTCGATCTCTCGTTCGCGAGAGGTACCGGGTGTGCGGTCGCCCGCAGGTGACCGTACAGCCAAAATCCAGGCTTCCGAGTCGCTCAGCACTAGGACAGAGGTACGGAGTGGAAGACTGGTGAGAGTCGCTCAGGTGACTCCCGTGAACGCTCTCGTAGTGATACGCGGGTACCCAGGGTTGATGCGACGGTCCAAGACCGGCCGCGGGCTGAGGCAAGGAAGAGGTCCCCTCGGTCGCCGGAACCGGCTCGACGTGCCGTGAGGACAGGCCCCGCTCCCTCTGACACTCGGGACCGGAGCCGCTGTTCTCGGTCCATCCGCTCTCCCCCAGAGAGCCGCACAACCAGGCCTGCAGCTCGATTGCCACCGCGGGTTGGCGATCGCCTGCAGCACCCCAAGCCCACCGGTTCTGCCGGTGGGCGAGGGGGGAGCGTCGGGTCTTCCTCTCCGATCCCTTCAACTTCCTTGGGCTATGCTGGGAAGATCAAGGCGATCCGGAGTGACCACGGTCCCACCACAACCCCCTACGAGCCTGGCACGGTCTTAGGACCAACCAGTTCGTATGCACAAGTGGCCGGAGGAGACCGGGAGCGGTCTGTTACAGTTCCTCCTTCTGAAGGAGGAGGGTCTCGGGAGTCGCTCTTGTTGGAGGGACTTGACAATCCTACTCCACAAGACGCAGTCACTCCCGAGATCCAGAGGTCGTTTGCAGAGGTTATTGCACTGATTCGTCAGCGCACCGACCTCGGGGAAGGATCGCCACTCCCACCTTCTGAGCCTACCTCCAGGCTCAAGTCGTTCTGGGGTCTTAAGAAGGAACCCAAGACGACGGTGGGTCTGCTGCGATCGGCTCTAGCTGACTCCATGCTGGGTCAGGTGGACTCTCTCGTCTCCGGACAGGAGGGTTCGCTATGGTGTGGCAGGTCTTCCAAGCTACTTCCCCTGCCTCTACTGCGACAGAGGAGATTCTATGCGCCATCGGAGGACCCTATGCCGCCCAAACAGGTTAACTCAGAGCTAGCTAGGCTAACTCTGGGGTGTCTCTGCAGCAGCTCCTGCCAGAGAACTTATGGTTCTCGCAGCAGGAGGCACTTGCCTTGGAATCGACCGCCATGGCTGCATTCCAAGCAGTCTCCTGGTTAGACCTGTGGTCCCTCACAGTGTCTAAGGTCGCGGCCACCTCAGAAAATATCACTCCTGAAGGTGACCCGGCTTTCGGGAGACTGTGCCAGTCTGGAGGTAGAGCCATCTCCTACCTAGCCCACCAGACTGCAAACCTGTGGGCCAACCTGGTCTTGAGGTGTAAGGACGCAGTCCTCACCCGAGTGACCAGAGCGGCTGGGCGTGAGGCGGCTCTGGGTCTTTGCAATGGACCGGTGCGGAGTTCCCCCTCTCTCTTCCCAGGAGAGATGGTGGACGCTGCAGTGGAACGAAGGCGCACTGACGACAGTGACCGTTTAGTCCACCAGGCAGTCTCGAATGCATCTGGGCAGCCTCGAGCTACTGCGACCAAGCCCAAGAGCTTGGTTAGCGCTTCCTCTGTGGCCAAGGCGATCGCATCATCTAAGCCCAGAGGAAAGACTCTGCCTTTGACTTCTCCTAGGAGCGACCGTAACCAGCCCTCCTCCCAGCCCTCCTTATCACGAGGGGAGCACTTTGGCAGGAAGTCCAAGCCAAGTTGAGCAAAGGAGCTGTGGAGATCATCAGGGATCGGTCACTGGACCTCTACAGCCGTCTTTTCCTGGTGGAGAAGTCTTCGGGGGCTGGTGCCCAGTGATAGATCTCTCTCCCCTGAACCGATTCGTTCGCCAGTCTCGGTTCACGATGGAGACGGCACGCTCTGTGCTCGACTCCATCAGGGAGAATGACTTCATGCTTTCGGTGGACTTGAAGGATGCGTATTTCCAGATACCCGTTCATCAATCCTCCAGGAAGTACCTCTGCTTCATCCTCGACAGGACGGTGTACCAATTCAGGGCACTTTGCTTCGGTCTCTCAACCGCCCCACAGGTGTTCACGTGAGTGTTCACTCTGGTGTCTGCTTGGGCCCACTCGTCAGGGATACGTCTTTTGAGGTATCTTGACGACTGGTTAGTCCTGGCGAGCTCCCGCTTGCAGTTGCTACGGGACAGGGATCGGCTCCTCGAGCTCTGCCTCTATCTGGGGATCGTGGTGAACTTCATAAAGTCAGATCTCGAGCCCAAGCAGAGGATGAAGTACCTGGGTATACTGATTGATACGGTAGCAGGGCGAGTCTTCCCCGCAGACTCGCTGATCAACAGATTCAGGAAGGCAGCCTACCAGTTCCTGTCTCGGCAGGAACAGCCAGCTCAGCGATGGCAAGTCGTGATCGGCCACCTGTCGTCACTCGAGAAGTTAGTCCCTCATGGGCGTATTCACCTGCGGTCTCTCCAGTGGAGACTAAAGGAGAGTTGGTCACAGGCAAGAGACCCGCCGTACTTCCCCATGTCCCTCACGGAGGAGGTGAGGCAGGACCTAGCCTGGTGGCTGGATGACAGGAACCTCATAAGAGAAGTGCCTCTCAGCACTCCGCACCCCCAGGAGATGTTGCTGTTTTCAGACGTGTCAACTGAGGGATGGGGAGCACACCTGGAGGAGTTGCTGGCTGCAGGCGTGTGGGATCGTCACGACAAGCACCTTCACATCAACGTCCTGGAGCTCAAGGCAGCGTTTCTCGCTCTCCAAGAGGTCCAGTACTGTCTGATGGAACACTCGGTGGTGTTGATGTGCGACAACACCACAGTAGTGGCATACGTCAACAAACAGGGGGGCCTAGTGTCCCTCCCGTTGCACCAGTTGACGTTGCAGGTGCACGAGTGGGCCGTGGCTCACTCAGTAGAGCTGTCAGCCCGCTACATTCCAGGCAAAAGGAATGTAGTAGCAGACAAGCTCAGCTGTCAGGATCAGGTGATAGGGATCGAATGGTCCCCACACCCAGATGTGGCGGAAAGGCTCTTCAACCTGTGGGGGCGTCCAGTCGTCGATTTGTTCGCCACCCGGCACAACAGGAAACTTTAGGTTTGCTACTTGGCTGTGCCGGGCCCATGGGTAGCTGCAAAGGACGCTCTTCAACATCCGTGGGACAACCTCTTCGTTTATGCCTTTCCCCCGTTCTGTCTGAATTGCAAAGTGATCAGCTGAGTGCTGGTCACCCTGAATCTCCAGATGATCCTGGTGGCTCCCAAATGGCCTTAGGCCATTTGGTATCCGGACCTGCTGGCTCTGCTTGCGGAAGCACTGAAAGAGATTCCCCCTTGGTACAACCTTCTCGTCCAGCCACACGTGGTACGGTACCACCAGTCAGTACAGTCCCTTCGTCTTCACAGCTGGCTGTTATCCATATCTCTTGAGAGCGAGAGGCTTTTCTCGCCGAGCAGCAATAGAGATGGCTGGGAAAGTGGGCCGTCTTCTGTGGTTGGTGTCATAGATGGGGTCTATCTCCTCTCAGAGCCACTCTTCAGCAGGTAATGGATTTCCTCGTTTTTCTTCGCCGAGAGAAGCTCCTCTCCGTCCCCACAGTCAAAGGATACAGGGCAACCCTGGCCCTAGTCCTGAAACTGAGGAGAATGGATATCTCAAACTCGTTTGAAATCTCCCTGCTAATGAGGAGCTTCGAGAGGTCTTGCCCACCCAGGGAACTCATGCCCCCGGGGTGGGATTTGACTCTCGTCCTTAGGAGTCTGACTCAAAGTCCCTTCGAGCCACTCCGAGAGTCGTCAGACCGGGATCTGACTCTCAAGACCCTCTTCTTGCTGGCCCTGGCATCGGCGAAGAGAGTAGGGTAACTTCATGGCTTATCCTTTGACGTCAAGCATACCAGGGAATGGGGATCTGTGACGCTCAATTTTGTCCCGAACTTCATAGCGAAGACTCAGGATGAGATGCTGCTTTGTCCTGTGACAGCGCTATCTGAAGAGAACTCGGCACCTCAGGCCTGAGTGTCGACGCCTCGTCATTAGCACCGGGGTGACCAAGAAAGAAGTATCCAAGAACACTCTTTCGTTCTGGCTGCGTGAGGTGATCAGGAGGGCGTACGAAGCTGATGGTAGCGACGACATCCGTACCCTTCTCCGTGACGCAGTCCTGAAGGCGGGGGTCTGGACCAACCAGACCACCTTCACCTCCTTCTACCTTCAGGATATAGCCCACAGGTCCTTGGACACTTTTTCCTTGGGACCCGTGGTGGCTGCTCAACAAGTTGTGTAGCTTACCCAGCACCCAAGCAGACAAAACAGCATCGTATCCTTGTGTGACTGCATGAATGGATGAGTGAATGAGAGTGTGACTGGCTTCTCTTCCCCATCTTTTTCTCCCCCTCTACCTGTTGGCAGAGGGACGCGGTCGTCACTACGCTGGAACAGGAGACCGATGCAGGTAAGCTACTCGACTGAGCTCCATCCTACCCCTTTCATTAGGGATAGGAGTGATTATTCACCACTTTCCCCAACAAGGGGGGGAAGTGGAAGCCAACAAGAGGACAGACCCATGACTTCATATTGCCTCTTGCAATAGGAACAAGTTCTTGCTTGCTAGTTTTAAGAGGTACGCTGGCCTCCCTCTTATTACTTGGGTCCAGAGGTCTGACCATTGATCCTGCGGTACATACCCTGATCATTGGGCAGAGGCTAGGATCCCTCCCTCTGCTCTTACGACCAGGGAGGGAACCAAGGTTGAACGAACACCAGTCTGTTCATTGACTCAGATTCCACCCACCAAGAAGTGAGTCTTCCTATTGTTAAAGGACCGATGGTTTGTATTACATATCGGAACAAATAACAATTTTGTCGAAAATTTTATTTTTCCTAACTATACAAACCTGAGGTCCTTTACACATAGCCCCACCTCATGCCACCCCTCACTCTGTTTTTCCTGGGCCTAAAGCAAAGTGGTTCTTCTCCTCCCAGTCGTGTGGTGCGCCGACTGTCGGACAAGCAGTTAACTACCGTACTCCCTTGTTCGAAGTTTACGACCGGTTCCAGCTGCTGCAAGTTACATCCCTATTGTTAAAGGACCTTAGGTTTGTATAGTTAGGAAAAATACAATTTTCGACAAATTGTTATTTTAAAATGTCTGATTTGACATTTATGTACTAGCTTCTTTTATTTTAATTTTTGATATGAATAATAAGTTTAGCTAGTGAGTCGTATGTATATAATGTATACTATTGTAAGTAATAAAAAAATAAAGTAGTTCAAGGTACCCTTTTTGGGTTTAAATCCTTCCGATGTTTATCTGTCACTGCCATTTTATCCAGTCCCGATTGTTTTAGGATTTAAATTAGTTAATGAACCTAGAGTGGTTCATAACAGCTTATTTAAATCTGTAC
Source organism: Macrobrachium nipponense (assembly GCF_015104395.2). NCBI lineage: Eukaryota > Metazoa > Arthropoda > Malacostraca > Decapoda > Palaemonidae > Macrobrachium > Macrobrachium nipponense. The sequence goes on along the minus strand of NC_087202.1, from coordinate 62,544,321 downwards.
ACATATAGCGCAGTCGTGCACACGCGCAAAATGATTAATGTACAGCTTTAAATTTTTGTTAGCATAGTTTTATATAAAGTCTGTCATATTGCCTTGCATTTGTCCTTTGTATTATATATGGGAAGAAACCCACGGGCTATTTTTGACTGAATTGGCTTTGGTCTGGTATAAATTCGTGAAGTCGTCATGCGTTAACGTGCGTGAATTATTATGACGTTCTAACAAAATTCACCAGAACTGAAGATACTGAGATAGTTACTATTAGATCGGAACTCTCGTTCGCTGTGAACGTATTAATTTTCACGTCCCGGAACAAATAATTACGGCTAGTGTACAAACAATGGAGTAGTAGTTACTTTATGAGTAAGACGCTCATGGAGATATTCAAAACAATACAAAAGTGAGCAGGTGCGTCATCTGGTCTCTGAAAGTCGAGGGGACATTCTGGAAATTTTACGTATAATACTTGGCCAGTAACTGGTGTGGTCGGTGGGGCACCTCACCCCCCCCCCCCCCCCCCCCCCCCCCCCCCCCCCCACCACCTAAGTAATTGTTTTTAGAATGGAAATGATTTGGTGTGCTGTAATGCCATATAGAAATGAATATATGGATGATATTAAGAGAAAAGGGTGACTGATTTATCAGTTTTCGTCAATCAACATGTTTAGCAGTCCACAATTTACAGATTGCATGAAATAATGTATATAAATTTTCTGTGACCTCAATATACAGTTCCACTTAATCTGTAGAGCCTATGATCAATGTTTAATGTTACAAACTTTTACAGAAAGTAACAAAGGAACTTATTTTATGGTGCAGTAAATTATAGGATTTATAGGACTTCATTGAGAGTCTAAAATTATGGACTGGGAAATTTGATACATTCCCCGGTTAATTAGACCTTTTCAGAGTTGGGTGAGGAAATTATTAGATTGAAATCCAATATAAAATGAGTTTGTAGTACATAATTATTGATATACTGGAAGTGTTTGTTTTTCTGTGGAATTCACAGAATTTATGAACGTAAAATATTAGTAAAAAAGTTGAGCTGGCAAAGTATCACCTCTCTGTTTGGTTTTAGGAAACGTTCGTGTTTTGGGGCTTTTGAACGAGTTATTTGTCACGGGTTTTGAGGGACTGCTGCTTCCAAATTTCGATTTCAATAAAGCCTCAGTGTTGGTGTGATTGCCTGAAAGTAGCAAATGAGAGGGGACTTTGTAAACAAATAAGTCGAGGAAGATTTTTATTGTCGAACAACACAAATGTCTAAGGGTTAGTCTTCTTCGAATTCCGTGGACCGTTCTCCATTTCCAGTCTTATAATAGCACCTTGCAATAGTTTCGTGAATATATCTTCAAGTAGTAGCAGCTGCAGAAGTTTTCCGAACTACTTTATACCTGTCACAAGCCGTTTAAGGAGTGTAGTCATTTGTTTTCCGATGCATATATATATTATATATATTATATTATTTATAATATTATATATATATATATATATATATATATATTATATATATAGTATATATCTATTATATATATATATATATATATATTATATATATATATATATATCTATATATATCTATATATATATATATATATAATATATATATATATCATATATATATATATATATATTTATTATCTTATACTATATATATATATAGATATATATATATATATCTTATATATATAATATATATATATATTTATATGTATATTATCTACATATATATATATATATATATATATATATATATATCTATATCTATATATATATCTATATATAATATATATG
>NC_087202.1:62505024-62540024 GCF_015104395.2 Macrobrachium nipponense | reverse complement strand
GACACGTTGCCTACACCTTTCCTTTATTTGAAATCGGGGTTTCATGTCTGACAGAATGGTGCTGTAAATGTTAAAAAATGGACTGAGATTTTAGGGCCTGGGATTTTTCTTATTTGTTAAAAATGGAAACTGGACAGAGTTGAAGTTGAGTTTTCTTAATCTGTAGGGTGTGCATGTTTTTGGTTATATAGGGAAATGTGAGCTGCCTTTTCTTTATGAATACGGTGTTGGTTTATGCTGATAGGTTACTCCTTAGTTTTCTGCAAAAGAAAACTATTGCGATGGGTATTCGCCTGTCCGTCCGCACTTTATCTGTCTGACCTCAGATCCTAAATAATACTGAGGGTAGAGGGCTGCAAATTGGTATGTTGATCATCCTCCCTTCATTCATCAGACATACCAAATTGCAGCTCTCTAGCCTCCGTAGTTTTTGTCTTATTTAAGGTTAGAGTTAGTAATGATCGTGCGTCTGGCACCGCTATAGGTGCCAACAACACAGGCCACCACCGGGTCGTGGCTGAGAGTTTCATACAGCATTAGAAGCTGTACAGAAAACCCGATTGCGGCTTAGAAACTTCGACGCATTTTATACTTGTTCTATTTGATCTTCAATTAGCTGCTTTTGACATCGCTTTCATCATCGTTCCTTAACTATCCTGTCAGCTCTCTGGCATCTGTTGGCACCATTATCTCATATATTATTGTTTTCATTGTCATTTATTTTATTTTGTATTATTCATATTTTCGATGGGAGGTAATCTTTGTTTTGATTTATAATTCACTTGAGTTGTTATAGTTATGTGCGTTCAGTTTTATTGCTTCCCTCTATTATTACTGAACGATTATGAATAAGTTTAAACTAAAATATTAAAAATTGTTCAGTGAATCAAAAGGGACGCAGTGTATATCAACTGATTTTTGTATTCCGAAATGGGAACTATGTCAATGCTTCTGATTAAAAGCAGACGATATGAACTGGAAAATGTTATTTGATACATTGCCCGGTTTATTAGACCTTTCAGAGTGAGGTGATGGAATTATTAATTAAAAGGTGAACGTTTACTCTTTGAAATCCAAAATAATATTAGAGCACGATCTACGTAATTATTGATAAGCTTGACGTTCTGATGTTTTTTCTATGCAGTGCACAGAATTTATGGTCATAAAAGGCCCCCCCTCCCTCACTCCCATCTCTCTCTCTCTCTCCTCTCTACTCTCTCTCTTCTCTTCTTCCTCTCTCTCTCGTCTCTCTCTCCCTCATCTCCTCTCTCTCTCTCTCACGAAATTTGGTTTAGGACACGTTCATGTTTTTGGGGAAACGTTGTTTTTTTTTTTTTTTATTGCATTCGTCTAAAGAAATAAGCAATATCTTCAATGTTATTCTTTTCGTTGTCGAGGTTTAGTCTTTCAAAAATCCAAATCTAGTAATATAATGTATGAATAGGTTTTGTAAAGGTTTAGAGCAAAGTTTCGTTTAATGAGTTATTTGTCACAGGTATGGAGGGACTGCTGCTTCCAAAGTTCACTTTTATTTGAGCCTCGCCTATTTATATTAGTCTGCTGGGAACAGACGAAGGGGGTCTTTAGTATATAGGTAAGTCACCAAAAGAGGAAGATTTTGGGGGGGATCTATAGTATGTAGTTAAGTCATCAAAAGAGGAAGATTTTGTTTGCCGAATAACATTAAGTCCTAAAGGGTAGTTTTAGTCGAATTCCGTGAACCCCTCCTTCATTTCCAGTCTTATAATTACACCTTGCAATAGTTTCGGTGTATTTGCACTTTAGGAAGCAGCCGCTGCAGAAGTTCTCCGAACTTCGTATCTCCTGTCGCAAGCTGTGAGACGATTGTGTATAGCTACGTGTTCTGCGATGCCTGTCGTTTTACACACACACGCACACACACACACTCACAGCAAACAACAACACCACACACGCACCACACACACACAACACACACACATATATATATATATATATAGATATATATATATATATATGTGTGTGTGTGTGTGTGTGTGTGTGTATGCTTTTTTATAATTATGTATAATAATCAGCACATTCTTTGAAAAATACGTGCTTCGTTGCATTTTTCACTGTTATGTTTCCTTTTTATTTGATGAAGTGTCAGCTTTCTCAGCTAAATTACTACGAGGGAGGAATGCTGATGGGGTTTAACTTTCATTAACTTGAGATGATTTAACTCTGTGTAACGGAATATCAGTACATCATGAATGTGTTGCTGTCCTCGGGCTGATGGGATAGCCATTGAATTTAAAGCAGCACCGGTTAGAATTATATTGGAACCAGAGAACGTACATTGATAATCTATTTAGTCTTTCACTTGTCCGTATGCAACCATTGCCAACAATTATATACCCCTCTGACTACATAACCTTTACTTGCAATGTTGGTGTATTTGATGTAGTTTTTCGTGTTCCTGTTTTAAAATGAGCAAACTGAATTTCCTTTTCGCATTGGTCCTGTTTTTTCTGGTTTCACGTCATCACTTGTTTCTATTGACCGTATTGCCTATCTCCGGTCCTCGTAATTCAGTCGCCTAATTCCTCCTTGTCAGAATTATTTTCCCCCGTATTCTTAGCAGTTAGCATTTCCGGTATCATGCAATTCTTGTGTGCCTGACCTTTGCCTCTTCTCTGTCCTACATTTCTCCCCTCTCCCAAACGGTATCCAAAGGTATTTTCAATTGTCTTGTGAAAATGTATTTGACATTCATAATCTGATTAAATCTTATAAATTAATAAATAATTTAGAAAAGGAATCATGTTAGAACTATATTGCTTTAGGATTCTGGATGATTTTCACCTTATTCGACTGGGGGTGTATTCAAGAACTTGACCGTACATTGCAAAACGTTTCAGCTTCAATAAAAAAAAAAAATCTCCGTTTGTCATTTTCCATGAACAGCCTTATGGGCGGAGGGACGATGCAAACACCCTTTAGTAATCCCTCACTGTGTAAGTAACCCTGCACCCTTGCTTTGATTAAATCAGTGATACTTAATCATATCAGGGTTCATGACATATTTCGCATTTTGGTGAATTCAAAACATTAGGAATAAGATTAAATTAATAATTACGACTGGTGGCAAATTAGTAATAGAACACCATAAATGAAAAACACCAGTCCCGATGATGTAGAAAATTCATGACATATTGAATCACCCTTAAAATCCAGAATATCGTCTTCTATTAATCAAATGGAAGAAAACGTGATGAATTTCCCATAATGCTTAAGTCGTTAGGAGTTGGTTGGAAAGACTGAAGGTGTGCCGAAGCACCACAGCCGTAACTATAGGAGTCTATTAATGGGGGGCACGGCTGTATACAGGGGGCCACTGGGCATGCACAAATTATAATACTCATTCTTTTTTTTTTAAGTCATATGGAAAAATATCAAGGTTGTTTTAAAATATTCAAGCCTATCAATGTGTGAATCACGTTTTTATATAAAATAAAGAAAATCGATTTAGTTCTTACAGTTAATAGAGTAAAACTCCACTTATCTTAGTATAAAAAACAGCCAAACTAAATGATGTATAAAACTTCAACATTGATAATAATAATAATAATAATAATAATAATAATAATAATAATAATAATAATAATAATAATAATAATAATAATAATAATTATAATAATAATGATAATAATAATAATAATAATAGTAATAATAATAATAATAAGGTTAGAATATTACTACAAACTTCATGAACTCAAAATGGGAGGGGGTTGGGGCCGTCCGGGGGTGGGGGCGTGGGGGGCACCAGTTTCAAACAAATCTTTTGGTGAAATTTAATTAACTCCAAATAATTTCTGTTTCACTCTATGTCCGAGTCTTCATCATCAACGTCCATAAACAACAATAATCTCAATTTTTGGGTCAGAGAGAACTAAATTTAAGATGTTGGACAATTTGACATTTTTGCCATATGCGCACCTGGAGAATTTTAACACGTATTTTGGAGAAATTTAACTTCCTCCATTTAATTTATGTCACTCTATGGCCGAGTCTTCATCATCAACTTCCATAAACAACACTAATATCAATTTTGGCGTCATAGAGATTTAGACTTGAGATGTCAAAAAATTTGAAATTTTTCCCATATGCAGACCTGCAGAATTTTATGGGGAAATGTGATTCCCTGCAGTTAATTTATATATCACTCCATGGCCGAGTCTTCATCATCAACGTCCAATAACAACACAAATATCAATTTTGGAGGCATAGAGAACTAAATTTGAAACATTGAAAAATTTCACATTTTTTCCATACACGGATCTGCAGAATTTGATAAGATTTTTTTGGTGAAATTTAAATTTCTGCAATTAATTTATATTTCACTCTATGGCCGAGTCTTCATTATCAACGTCCATAAACAACACTAATATCAATTTGGGGGGCATAGAGAACTAAATTTCACATTTTTTCCATATGCACACCTGCAGAATCTGCAGTGATTTTTCGGTGAAATTTGGTTTCCTCCAATTAATTTATATTTCACTCTATGGCCGAGCCTTCATAATCAACGTCCATAAACAACACTAATATTAATTTTGGTGGCACAAAGAAATAAATTTAAAACTTTGAAAAATTCGAAATTTTTTTCCATATGCAGACCTGCAGAATTTGAATGGATTTTTTGGTAAAATTTGATTTCCTCCTATGGCCGACTTTTCATCATAAACGTCCATAAACAACAATAATGTAAATTTGGGGGCACAGAGAACTAAATTTAAGACGATGAAAAATTTAAAATTTTTGCCTTACGTGGACCTGGAGAATTTGATGGCACTTTTTGGGGAAATGTAATTTTCTGCAGTTAATATATATTTCACTCTATGGCTGAGTCTTCATCATCATCGTCTATAAACAACCCTGATCCATTTTTACCCCGATACATTTTTAACCTCGATCATTTTTTCTCTCGATCCATTATTCCACCCAATACATTTCAACCCCATACATTTTTACCCCAGATCTATTTTTAACCTCGATCCATTTTTCCCTCAATCCATTTTCCCCCGATCCATTTTTATCCCCGATCCATTTCAACCCCAGATCCATTTTGAACTCATCCATTTTTACCCATGATCAATTTTTACCCCGATCCATTTTACCCGCAATCCATTATTACCCCTGATCCATTTTTACCCTTGATCCATTTTTCCCCAATCCATTTTTCCACCCGATCCATTTTTACCCCCAATACGTTTTTACCCCGATCCATTTTCACCCTCAATCCATTTTTCCCCTAATCCATTTTACTCCAAATCCATTTTTACCCTAATCTATTTTACCCAGATCCATTTTAACCCCGATCCATTTTTACCCCGATCCATTTTTACCCCTGATCCATTTTACCCCAAACCTATTTTTACCCCAAATCCATTTTTACCCTGATCTATTTTACCACGGTCAATTTTTACCCTGATCAATTTTTACCCCTGATCCATTTTTAACCTGATCTGTTTTACCCGTTCCATTTTTACCCCTGCTCCATTTTCCACCCATCCATTTTTCACCCTGATTCATTTTTACACCCAATATATTTTTATCCCCGATCCATTTTTTATCCTCGATCCATTTTTACCCCTGATCCATTTTTACCTTGATCCATTTTTACCTTGATCCATTTTTACCCCAATCCATTTTCCCCCCCCAATCCATTTATACCCTAATCCATTTTTACCCTTGATCCATTTTTTACCCTCGATCCATTTTTTCCCTGATCCATTTTTACCCCCAATCCATTTTTACCCCAGATCCTTTTTATCCGGTTCCATTTTTACCCTTGATCCATTTTTACCCCGATCCATTTTTACCCTCGATCCCTTTTTACCATTGATCCACTTTTACCCTCGATCCATTTTTTACCCTCGATCCATTTTTACCCCATATCCATTTTTACCCCAGATCTATTTTTACCCCGATCCAGTTTTACCCTTGATCCAATTTTACCCCGATCCATTTTTACCCTTATCCATTTTTTATCCCCGATCCATTTTTACCCCCGATCCATTTTTTATCCCCGATCCATTTTTATCCCCAATCCATTTTTACCCCATACCATTTTTATCCCTGATCCATTTTTAACCCCCTGATCCATTTTTCCCCCGATCTATTTTTACCCCAATCTATTTTTACTACAATTCATTTTTACCCTCATCCATTTTTACCCCGATCCATTTTACCCCGATCCATTTTTACCACCGAACTATTTTTATCCCCATCCATTTTTAACCCCAATCCATTTTTATCCCCGATTCATTTTTAACTCCAATCCATTTTTACCATTGATCCATTTTTACCCTGATCCATTCTTACCCCAATCCATTTTTACCCCAAACCATTTTACTCCGAATCCATTTTTACTTTAATCTATTTTACCCAGATCCATTTTACCCCTGATCCATTTTTACCCCGATCCATTTTTACCTCTGATCCATTTTACCCCAAACCCATTTTTACCCCAAATCCATTTTTACCCTGATCTATTTTACCACGATCAATTTTTACCCCCATCCATTTTTACCCCTAATCCATTTTAGCCCTGATCCTTTTTTAACCAGATCTATTTTACACGTTCCATTTTTACCCCTGATCCATTTTCCACCCATCAATTTTTCACCTTGATTCATTTTTACACCCAATATATTTTTACCCCCGATCCATTTTTACCCCCAATCCATACCCCCCCCCCCCGATCCATTTATACCCTGATCCATTTTTATCCTTGATCCATTTTTTACACTCGATCCATTTTTTCCCTGATCCATTTTTACCCCCAATCCATTTTTACCCCGGATCCATTTTTACCCCGGATCCATTTTAAACTCTGATCCATTTTTACCCCGGATCCATTTTAAACTCTGATCCATTTTTACCCCCTATCAGTTTTTACCCCCCGGACTATTTTTACCTCCTGTCTATTTTTACCCCCTTTCCATTGTTACCCACTATCCATTTTCACCCCTTATCCATTTTTGTCCCCTACCCTTTTTTACCCCCTTTCCATTATTACCAGCTGTCCATTTTTACCCCTTACCATTTTTACCTGTCCATTTTTACCCCATATCCATTTTTACTTATTGTCCATTTTTAACCCCCGTCCATTTTTCCCCTTTGTCCATTTCTACCCACTGTCCATTTTTACCCCATGTCCATTTTTACCTCAACTATTTTTACCCCTATCCATTTTTATCCATTTCCCATTTTTACCCCCTTTCCATCTTACCCCCTGTCCATTTTTACCCCCTATCCATTTTTACCCCCTATCCATTTTTACCCCCTATCCATTTTTACCCCTATCCATTTTTACCCCTGTCCATTTTTACCCCCTGTCCTATTTACCCCCTATCCATTTTTTTACCCCTGTCCATTTTACCCCCTGTCCATTTTTACCCCCTATCCATTTTTACCCCCTGTCCATTTTTCCCCCCTGTCCATTTTTACCCCCTATCCATTTTTACCCCCTGTCCATTTTTACCCCATGTCCATTTTCTTTACCCCCTATCCATTTTTACCCCCTGTCCTTTTTACCCCCTAATCCATTTTTTACCCCCTGTCCCATTTTTACCCCCTGTCCATTTTTACCCCTGCCTTTTTACCCGTCTTTCCCATTTTACCCCCTATCCATTTTTACCCCCTTTCCATTTTACCCCCTATCCATTTTTACCCCCTGTCCATTTTTACCCCCTATCCATTTTTACCCCCTGTCCATTTTTACCCCCTGTCCATTTTTTACCCCCATGTCCATTTTTACCCCTATCCATTTTTACCCCCTGTCCATTTTACCCCCTTTATCCATTTTTTACCCCCTATCCATTTTTACCCCCTGTCCATTTTGACCCCCTATCCATTTTTTCACCCCTGTCCATTTTACCCCTATCCATTTTTACCCCCTATCCATTTTTACCCCCTGTCCATTTTTACCCCCTATCCATTTTTACCCCCTGTCCATTTTTACCCCCTATCCATTTTTACCCCCTATCCATTTTTACCCCCTGTCCATTTTTACCCCCTATCCATTTTTAACCCCTTGTCCATTTTTACCCCCTATCCATTTTTACCCCTGTCCATTTTTACCTTCTATCCATTTTTAACCCCTGTCCATTTTTACCCCCTATCCATTTTTACCCCCTATCCATTTTACCACCCCTATGCCATTTTACCCCCTATCCAATTTTTACCCCCATGTCCATTTTTAACCCGCCCTATCCATTTTTACACCCTATCCATTTTAACCCCCTATCCATTTTTACCCCCTGTCCATTTTTACACCCTATCCATTTTTACCCCCTGTCCATTTTTACACCCTATCCATTTTTACACCCTATCCATTTTTACACCCTATCCATTTTTACCCCCTGTCCATTTTTACCCCCCTGTACCATTTTTAACCCACCCTATCCATTTTAACACCCTATACCATTTTTAACCCCCTGTACATTTTTTGTACCCATCCCATTTTTACCCCCTGTCCATTTTTGACCCCCACCCTATCCATGTTTTCCACCCTTTTTACCATTTTTTTACCCCTATCCATTTTTTACCCCCTATCCACTTTTCCCCCTGTCCATTTTTTACCACCCTTTTTATCCAATTTTTACCACCCTATCCATTTTTTACCCCCTATCCATTTTTAACCCCCTGTCCATTTTTACCCCCTATCCATTTTTACCCCCTGTCCATTTTTACCCTCCTATCCATTTTTACCCCCTATCCATTTTTACCCCCTGTCCATTTTTACACCCCTATCCATTTTTACCCCCTGTCCATTTTTACAACCCTATCCATTTTTAAACCCTTTACCACCCTATCCATTTTTCACGCCCCTTGTCCATTTTTTACCCCCTGTACCATTTTTACCCCCTATCCATTTTTTACCCTGTATCCGTTTTTCTTTTACACCCTATCCATTTTTACGCACTGTCCTTTTACCCCCTATCCATTTTACCCCTGTCTTTTTACCCCCTTCCATACACCCTATTCCATTTTTACCCTCCTGTCCATTTTTACCCTCCTGTCCATTTTTACCCTCCTGTCCATTTTTACCCTCCTGTCCATTTTTACCCTCCTGTCCATTTTTACCCTCCTGTCCATTTTTACCCTCCTGTCCATTTTTACCCTCCTGTCCATTTTTACCCCCTGTCCATTTTTTACCCCTGTCCATTTTACCCCGTATTCCTTTTTTTACCCCTGTCCATTTTTACCCCCTGTCCGCATTTTTACCCCCTATCCATTTTGCCCCCCCTCCTGTCCATTTTTTCCCCACCCCCTGTCCATCCTTTTTTACCCCCTTATCCATTTTTACCCCCTATCCATTTTTACTATCTGTCCATTTTTACCCCATGTCCATTTTTACCCCCTGTCCATTTTTACCCCCTATCCATTTTTACCATCTGTCCATTTTGACCCCCTATTCCATTTTTTACCCCCTGTCCATTTTTTACCCCCTGTCCATTTTTACCCCCTCTGTCCATTTTTACCCCCTATCCATTTTTACCATCTGTCCATTTTTTGACCCCCCACCCTATCCATTTTTACCCTCCTGTCCATTTTTACCCTCCAATCAATTTTTACCCCCTGTCCATTTTACCCCCTATCCATTTTTACCCCCTATCCATTTTACCCCCCTACCCCTCCATTTTTTACCCATTTTTCTATTCCATTTTACCCCCTATCCATTTTTACATCTGTTCATTTTTACCCCCTATCCATTTTTTCCCCCCCTGTTCCATTTTTTCCCCCATCCATTTTTTACCCCCCTAATCCATTTTTTTACCATCTGTCCATTTTTACCCCCCCCTATCCATTTTTACCCCCTGTCCATTTTTACCATCTGTCCATTTTTACCCCCTGTCCATTTTTACCCCCTATCCATTTTTACCCCCTATCCATTTTTACCTTCTGTCCATTTTTACCCCCTGTTCATTTTTACCCTCTATCCATTTTCACCCCCTTTCCATTTTTACCCCCTATCCATTTTTACCCTCTGTCCATTTTTACCCCCTGTCCATTTTTACCCCCTGTCCATTTTTACCCCCTGTCCATTTTTATCCCCTGTCCATTTTTACCCCCTATCCATTTTTACCATCTGTCCATTTTTACCCCCTGTCCATTTTACCCCCTGTCCATTTTTACCCCCTATCCATTTTTACCATCTGTCCATTTTTACCCCCTATCCATTTTTACCCCCTGTCCATTTTTACCCCCTATCCATTTTTACCCCCTATCCATTTTTACCCCCTATCCATTTTTACCCCTATCCATTTTTGCCATCTGTCCATTTTTTTTTTTTTTTTTTTTTTTTTGACCCCCCCCCCCCCCCTATCCATTTTTACCCCTTGTCCATTTTTACCCCCTGTCCATTTTACCCCCTGTCCATTTTTACCCCCTATCCATTTTTACCATCTGTCCATTTTTTTACCCCCGATCCATTTTTTGTTTAACCCCCTGTCCATTTTTACCCCCCTATCCATTTTTACCCTCTGTCCATTTTTACCCCCATATCCATTTTTACCCCCTGTCCATTTTTTACCCCCATCCATTTTATTTTTTTAACCCCTGTCCATTTTTATCTTCTATCCATTTTTACCCCCTGTCCATTTTTACCTTCTATCCATTTTACCCCTGTCCATTTTTACCTTCTATCCATTTTTACCCCCTGTCCATTTTTCCCCCTATCCATTTTACCCCCTATCCATTTTTTACCCCCTGTCCCTTTTTACCCCCTATCCATTTTTTGCCCCTGTCCATTTTTGCCCCCTGTCCATTTTTACCCCCTGTCCATTTTTACCCCTTATCCATTTTTACCCCCTGTCCATTTTTGCCACCTATCCATTTTTACCCCCTATCCATTTTTACCCCCTATCCATTTTTCCCCTTCCCCCCTATCCATTTTTACCCCCTATCCATTTTTACCCCCTGTCCATTTTTACCCCCTATCCATTTTTACCCCCTGTCCATTTTTACCCCCTATCCATTTTTACCCCCTGTCCATTTTTACCCCCTATCCATTTTTACACTATCCATTTTTTACCCTATCCATTTTTACCCCCTATCCATTTTTACCCCCTATCCATTTTTACCCCCTGTCTATTTTTACCCCCTATCCATTTTTACCCCCGTCCATTTTTTACCCCCTATCCATTTTTTGCCCCTTTTATCCATTTTTACCCCCTATCCATTTTTACCCCCTGTCCATTTTTTGCCCCTATCCATTTTTACTCTATCCATTTTTACCCCCTATCCATTTTTACCCCCTATCCATTTTTACCCCCTATCCATTTTTTTTTTTTTTTTTTTTTTTACCCCCTGTCCCATTTTTTACCCCCTATCCATTTTTTACCCCCTGGTCCATTTTTATTTCACCCTATCCATTTTTTACCCCCTATCCATTTTTACCCCTATCCATTTTTTTACCCCCTATCCATTTTTACCCCCTGTCCATTTTTGCCCCCTATCCATTTTTACACTATCCATTTTTACCCTATCCATTTTTACCCACTGTCTATTTTTACCCCCTGTCCATTCTAACCCCTGTCCATTTTACCCCCTATCCATTTATACCACCTATCCTATTTTCCTTTTTCCCCCTTTACCCTATCCATTTTTACCCCCTTCCTTTTTATTTTTACCCCCTTCCATTTTTCCCTACCCCTTTTTGGTTCCATTTTACCCCCTATTCCAATTATTTACCCCACCAACCTATTTTACCCCCTGGCCTTTTTTATCCCCTGTCCATTTTTACCCCCTATCCATTTTTCTCCCCCATCCATTGTTAACCCCCTTTACATTTTTCCCCCTTTTCAGTTTTCCCTCCTATCCATTTTTACCCCGTCCATTTTTACACCCTACTTTTCTGCAATTAGTTTATATTTCACTCTACTGCCAAGTCTTCATCACTAACAACAGTAAAGTCAGTTTTGGGGGCATTGAGAACTAAATTTGAAACGTAGAAAAATTTGACATTTTTCTCATACGTGGACCTACAAAATTTTAACAGGTTTTTTGGTATAATTTGTTTTTTTCCAACTAATTCATATTTCACGCTACAGCGTCCATAAATAACACTAATCTCAATCTTTGGGGCATAGAGAACTAAATTTCAGACTCTCAAAATTTTAACATTTTGAACTGATTTTTTGGTGAAATGTAATTTCCCTCAATTCATTTAAGTTTCACCCTATGGCCGAGTCTTAATAATCAATATCCATAAACAACGCTAATCTCAATTTGACATTCCTGCTGAATTTGAATGGATTGTAATTTAATTTCTTTTAATCAGTGTATACTTCTCTCTATGACCGAGTCTTCATCTTCAATGTCTGTAAACAACACTAATCTCAATTTTGAGGGCATAGAGAACTAGGTTTGAAACGTTTAAAAAATTGACATTTTTCCCATAAACAGACCTGTAGAATTTGAACGGATTTTTCGGTGAAGTTTAATATCCTCCAATTAATTTGTAGTTCACTCAATGGACGAGTCTTCATCATCAACGTCCATAAACAACACTAATTTCAATTTTTTGGGGGTAGATAATTACATTTTAAACGATGAAAAATTTGACATTTTTTCCATACACGGAACTGTAGAATTTGAACGGATTTTTGGGTGAAATTTAATTTCCTTCAAAGAATATTTGTTCACCGAGAAAAAACTACCATACTGTTTAGTTGTGTGGATATAACAAGTATTTACTATTCCATGAAATCTAAGAGGCAAATGTTTTCACTTTTGTAGAGCGAGAGAGGGAGGCTGGAAAGTTTGGTGAAGATAAGTAAAGCATATTGATAGGAAAATTACCATTTGAAGTTTCAGTATTTACTCAAGTACGTCATTACTTTCTCGTTTCGCTTCTCTTTGCCTACAGCCTGTATCCTCGCGGAATTCTCCGCCACTTGACCTGGTTGGACGAATATTTGTGGCAAGACTTTCTCTTCACTTTTAGTCCGCTCGCTTTACCTCTATTGCCGAGGCGTTTCCCTGTTCGTTTCTGTCGTATTATTTCATTTCCCTTTTTTTCCTTTTCCTCTAGTCCCTTTTATTTTCCCTATTATTCCAGGTTGTCTTTGGTGACATTCCAATCGTTCAGAACATAATCCTCCTCCTCCCCCAACCCCCGGGTGATTTATCCGAAGCTGTTCGCCATTGCTTATCCATCGTATTTGTTACATAAATTTGTGTGTCTGGCGAAAGACTTATACTAGCGATTCGGTAGGTATTAAGGAGCTTGAAGCTTAAGTATTTATTAGGAAGGTCACGTTATAAAAGTTATAGGTATCAAAGTGAACTCAGAAATTAAGGGTTAATAAATATTCAATATTGTTACATAAGAATCATATCTGCTATTCCGTACAAGCATTAGTACGATCGCACACTATTACATGATATCCATTTGATTCATATCCAATGTAAACAGAAACCCATGTCACAAATCCAGGCACGAAAATTTGTTTTTTTATCTTTATCCAGAATGGGAAGCGAAACATGAATTATTCCATCGACGAATAGAAAAATAATAAATTTTTGGTCACATGGAGCTTTCATGCATGTTGCCAATTTCACTGCCCAGGAAATATCTGTTGATGGGGCGAAACTTCAAATACGTCTCGTTGTTTAAATGTATTCATACAAAGCAACAGTCATGCAAATGAATCCTTTGAGGAGACACACTGCATTAGAATTATTATTTTTTTTATCTATTTTTTTCTTTATTTGACCATAGCAGTTTACACAGTTGTGCTACTAGTTCGTCAATGCAGGACTAAAATACCATATGTATTTTCGCTATACATACACTTTTTTTACTGGGACTATACAAAATGCAATGAGTTTTATTTTATGTTTTGTTCACGTCTGAATCTGATCATACCGTATGATTATATCTTGTTATTTCATGTGGACTTCGGGGCTACATTTTACATAAGGAGTCATGAAAAGAGAGATTATTACAGGAAATGAATCTACACAGAAAACGTGCAGCACAACCCTTCCGTTTATTGCTAATATGTCGTTGTTGAATGAGCCGGCCGTGTGCTAGCATTGGCTGTGGCTTCTGTAACAACGAGTGAATTTCTATAATATCACACTGTAATTTTTTTAGAGTTAATACACTTGTGTTTGTCGGGTGGCTATAATTTTAGTGAAATTTTGTAGAATTTAGGCCAAAGGCCAAGCACTGGGCCTTATGACGTCATTCAGCGTTGGAACAGAAATTGACAGTAAAAGGTTTGAAAGGTGTAACAAGAGGAAATCCTCGAAGTTGCACTAAATCAATTGTTAGGAGAAGTTGGAAAATTAGATGGAAGAAAGAGAATAGGGGGTACAGTCAAAGGAACGAAAGGGGTTGCAGCTAGGTTCCGAAGTCACGCTGCAAAGAACCTTAAGTGATGCCTACACTGCACTCCTACCGGGTGTAACTTTTATTGACAAGATATAAAGAAGTAGATTTATATGGTTTTGCTTTGTTAAGCAATATTAAACTTATATGTAACATGATTACGCACCTGAGGTTGTGAAAATGGCCACTTTACTCATTACGAATTTGGACATTGCACTTGGTTATCAATTACCTACAGTACAGGACACAATAAAAAAGTGAAATTATTGGGTTCTTTATTTCAGTCAGCTGCTCTTTGCTGCCAGATATAGTTTTACTACTTCATATTAATAATAATAATAATAATGATAATAATAATAATAATAATAATAATATGGAAAAACTAGAGGCTGAAGTAGTTCCAGGCCTCATGCAGAAGAGTGTGCTCCTATAAACAGCGCACATAGTAGGAAAAGTGATGGACTCCTAAGGAGGCAGGGTGGAACCCGAAATTCAACACTATAAGTACCACCCAGTCGAATAGGAGGACTGTGGTAGACCAAAAAAATAAACAATATTAATTATTATTATTATTTTTTTTTTTTTTTTGGGGGGGGGGGGGGGTGGGGGGGGGGGGGGGGGGGTCTATCACAGTCCTCCAATTCGACTGGGCGGTATTTATAGTGTGGGGTTCTGGGTTGCATCCTGCCTCCTAAGGAGTCCATAACTTTTCTTACTATGTGCGCCGTTTCTAGGATCACACTCTTCTGAATGAGTCCTGGAGGTACTTCAGCCTCTAGTTTTTCTAGGCTCCTTTTCAGGGATCTTTGGATCGTGCCTAGTGTTCCTATGACGATGGATGCAATTTCCACTGCCATATCCCATATCCTTCTTATTTCTATTTTCAGGTCTTGATACTTATCCATTTTGTTCCTTGCTTTCTCTTCATCTCTGGTGTCCCATGGTATACATCAATGAGTGATACTTTGTTCTTGATTTTGTCAATCAACGTCACGTCTGGTCTCTTTGCACGTTTCACGCTATCTGTTCTGATACCATAGTCTTGCCACTGAATCATGCCTCTTTTTGTACTGGTTCTGTTCAAGTGCCTGACAATCGCTTGCTATGTGGTTTATGGTTTCATTTTTCATATTGCACTTCCTACATATGGGAGAGATGTTATTTCCATCTATCGTTCTTTGAACATATCTGGTTCTTAGGCCCTGATCTTGTGCCGCTGTTATCATTCCTTCAGTTTCCTTCTTGAGCTCTCCCCTCTGTAGCCATTGCCATGTGTCATCGCTGGCTAGTTCTTTAGTCTGTCTCATGTCTTGTCCGTGCATTGGTTTGTTGCACCATTCCTCTGCTCTGCTTGTCATTCTCCTGTCTCTGTATACTTGTGGGTCTTCGTCTACTTTTATCAGTCCTTCTTCCCATGCACTCTTGAGCCACTTGTCTTCACTGGTTTTCAGATATTGCCCCAGTGCTCTGTTCTTGATGTTGACGCATTCTTCTATGCTTAGTAGTCCCCTCCCTCCTTCCTTTCGTGTTATGTATAGTCTGCCAGTATTTGCTCTTGGGTATTGTGCTTTGTGTATTGTCATATGATTCCTCGCTTTCTGGTCTATGCAGCGAAGTTCTACCTTCGTCCATTCCAGTATTCCTGCACTGTATCTGATTACTGGCACTGCCCATGTGTTTATGGCTTTTATCATATTTCTGGCGTTAAGTTTTGACTTGAGTATCATCTTGAGTCTCTGCATATATTCTTTCCTGATCGTGTCCTTCATCTCTTGGTGTTTTATATCCCCACCTTCCATTATTCCCAGGTATTTGTATCCAGTCTCATCTATGTGTTTGTGTTGTTCCCATCTGGTAGCTTTTTCCCTTCAGTGAGTCGCCCTGGAAGTTCCCTCTCCTGATATTAACCTCTGCTAGTCTTATTCCAGAGCTTGTAATTATTTTATTCAAGTTGCGCATTGTATTTTTGAGGAAGCCGATTGTGTTTTCCTCTGCCCCATACATTTTCAGGCATTCTATTAGCCATGTGTGCGGTATCATGTCGAAGGCTTTCTTATAGTCTATCAATGCCATTCTTAGGTTGGTTTTCCTTCTCCTGCTGTAATTCATTACCATTTTGTCTATCAGGAGCTGGTCTTTTGTGCCCCTACACTTCCTTCTGCAGCCTTTCGGTTGGTGGGGGATGGTGTTTGTCTCCTCTAGGTAGTTGTATATCCTTTCACTCATGATACCTGTTAGTAATTTCCACATTATTGATAGGCAGGTGATAGGCCTGTAGTTACTGGCTATATTTCCCTTACTCTTGTCTTTTTGTACTAAGGATGTTCTTCCGTGGTCATCCATTTGGGCGCATGATGATTCGTGATACAATGCTGGAGTTCGTTCTGCTATTCGTCGGTGTAGAGCCTTGAAGTTTTTGAGCCAGTATCCATGGACTTCATCGGGACCTGGGGCTTTCCAGTTTGGCATTTTCTTTAGTTGGTGTCTGATTGTGTCTGTCGTGATCTCAGTGAATCTTTGTTTTATTCTTCCTGTTTCTTCTTCCTTTACTTCCTGGAGCCATGTTGCATGATACCGGATTGCTCCATATGTTTTCCCAGAGTCCTTACTTGGTTCGGCTTCAGGAACTTCTTGGTGGTTGTCTTCCCCTCTTAGTTGGCTGTATAGTCTTTTCTGGTTGGTTCAGAATAGTTTGTTTTGTTGGCATCCCTTATTCCTGTTCAGGTACCGTTGGATCTTATGTGCTTGGGCATTAAGCCTCTGTTTTACATCTATTGTGTTACTTAGTTCCCTCTCCTGTACTTTGTATTTCTCGTTCAGTTCCTTCCTTGTTTTCTTGCTTCTTAGCCTTTTTTCTACCTTCTCTTTCAGTTTATTCAAGTGAAACCTCATCACCATGATTTGCTTTTCCAGGCGCCTTTTCCAAGGAGGTTGCTGTTTTGGTTTCTGTTGGGTTGGTTGTTCTGGTGGTGTTGGTGTTCGTATCTCCAGCAGTTCTGCTACTGATCTTGCTCCTGCATATGCCATGTCATTTGTTTCTGTGATACTGGTGGTGTGCATTATTCCCATTATTTCATTGACCTCATTTCTTTTCTCCCTTAATATCTCGGTGTTGTAAGCTTCCCTGGAGGGGATCTTTGTTCTCTCTCTATCTGGCTCCATCCATTGTCTTGATCTTTTCTACCCATTCTGTCTTCGTCGGTGTTTCTCCGTGTGTCGTTATTATTATTATTATTATTATTATTATTATTATTATTATTTTTATTATTTTTATTATTATTATTATTATTATTAATTATTATTATATTATTATTATTTTATTATTTTATTATTATTATATTATTATGACTATTATTATATTATTATTATTATTATTATTATTATTATTATCTTTATTATTATTATTATTATTATTATTATTATTATTATTATTATTATATTTAATTATTATTACTAATTATGAAAATTCTTTTTTGAAAAAAAAAATGAAAACTAAAATTCGAGGATATTTAATATATATAACAGCAACAACCTCAGTAGCTGATACTGCATTAATATCATGACCGAGGCGTTCATAAATCACTACAACCACCTTCAACTTTCATTGTATTTATTAGGAAGTTTAAGAGAGGCTTTTGCCTCAGAGTGCCGAGATGTGAAGGTGATTATGTCTTTGTTTCCATTTCTCGGAGAGTATATTCATTATTAATAAAGGAAGACATTTGGCAAGGAATAAATGTAAGAGTTAAATCATTTTCTTTTAACTGCTGTTGGAGTGACAGGAAGGAATAGCGTTTATAATCAAAACATTAAAGGAGGGAAAAGATAACCAGAATAAAAAGAGAAAGAAACAAGCATGTTATGGATTCAGGGAACAGAATACCCTGTAAGGAGTGATGAATAGTAGCAAATTTTATTTCGTTGCTATAGAAAGGTGAGAGGCAATAGCCTCCATGGGGTTACGGGAGATAAGAAACCCGTGTATAGAGTAAAGAGTGATTACAACAATGCTTAATGCCATTAGAGAATCAAAGGGTTGTCAGCTTCGAATTGGTTCAAATCCTACAGCGACTACGGTAATGGAGCAAAGACCTAAATCTAAATGGCTTTCAGTGGCACTGCAGGAAGCGACAACTTCCATAGTTAGGGAGAGGACAGGAGAACTTAGGAACTATGGGATGAAATGCCATAAAATGCCCTTTAACTAATATTTTTATTACAGTAACTTATATTAGTATTTACAACTTTATACAGGCGAGTCAGTAAATCAGCCATTACCATTTAAATCACATGACAATGAAAGCAACAAAATGAAGGTAGGATTAAATATATCTGACCTGCAACGGAGTAAAAAGTTAGCATTGTTCCAGTTATTAAATTTAAACCAATAAGCCATACGCATGATGCGTTAAGATTTATTAGGCTGTTGACAGATATAAAAAGTACTGTTGACAGAGGTAAAAAGTAAAATAAACAGTACAGACCTCTGGTTCTGGGCATAGGACTAATGGACCGCAGTTGGTCTTACAGGTTCCACATAAAGATCGGAACTGGCAGCAAAAGAAGCAGACAAAGGAGAGAAGAGTCAAAACAGCCAAAAATGCCCTTTAATTTATTTATTACAGTAACTTATATTAGTATTTAAAACTTTATACAAGCGAGTTAGTAAATCAGTCATTAAAATTTAAATCAGATCATCCAAAAGTGAATATATAAAATTACTTAAATAAAAGCAGCATAATAGTCCATAAATCAAAAATTGAATCACTCAAAATGGGTATCAAAATTAATATTACTTCAAAAGTTAACTAACAGAACATTGATATCATTATATTTCAAGTTATTAAAATACTCAAAATGAGTAACAAAATTAAACACATTCAAAATGAACCAGCATCCATTATTCCAAATGATTGAACTACTTAAAATTAGTCAGCACCAAAATCAAACAAATCCAAAGTTAACCATCAGCACAATTATCACTATTCAAAATATGAAAATGATAAACATCACAAGTCAATATATGAAAGTAATAAACATCCCAAGTGAACAGCAAAACATTACATTACTTAAATATTGGCTTCTCAATAACTCTGAAAAAGAGATCAGTAAACAACATTACATTACTTAAATACAGCTTACGATGCAGCAACAACAGACAATCCTATACACTAGGTCATCAATACAGCTCCACGCTGCCAATGAGATTACCCATCACATAATGTTGCTCCCCAGCTGACAAAAATACACCAATAATGCCCAATGAAACTACACTCAAAATGATGTTCTCCATACAACGAAAATGCTCCAATGCTGCTCAATGAAGTCACACTCGACGACGAAAACATGCTAACGCTGGCCAAAGAATGCTGACTTCCAACTTGATGTCATACTCCGTACAACGGCTTCACACCAAATAACCAGGTATCCAATAAGTGACGCTGCCTCATACTGGTCCACAGGTAAGCATACCTGATGCTCTGCTGCTGAGAGACTTGATTGCCTTTGACTGACTGACTCCTCTCACCTCACACTCCTCCAACGACACCTCCCCTGCCAACGTGGCAAAATAAAACAAAGGAAACAACCAAACTACGTTTTTTCCTTTAAAACAAGATCTAACCTCACAGACTCTCGGCATTCTATCCGGGTTGTCCATAATGTGATTAGGGTGGGATGATTGTATTCTTGTAATACTCTTGGTCCTATCAAGCAGATTTGGCTTGCACTTGGACCTTCCTCCTGATTTGGATTTCACTTATAATGATATTCATTTACTGATCAATCAGCTTCCTACTCCGTTCCTCTTCTTTGGAGATTTTAATGCTCACAATCCCATTTGGGGTGGGAACATGTCAGATTAAAATGGTAGGATGTTGCAGGGTATTATGCATGGTGATGATATCACTCTACTTAATAATGGAGACATATTTACTCCAATGCGTAATCGGCTATTGATCTGAGAATTTGCTCATCTAGTGTATATATTGATTATGAATGGTCAGTATTTGAATATTCAAATGGGAGTGACCACTTCCAAATTTATAAAAAAAATCGGTTAAGAATCACCCATCTGAGTCATCTCCTAAATGGAATGTAGATGAAGCAGACTGGAATAAAATTTAGCGAGTCTGCTCTCATGGGAAAGAATATAAAATCTTCCATCCATTTTAGAAGCATATAATTATTTTAATGACACTACCATCAACAGTGTAATTGCCTCTGTTCCAATAACGAAAGGAAAGCCCTCTAGACCAGCATTTCCTTGGTGGAACAAAACCTGCAGTAGTATGAGAAAGATCACTAGAAAATGTTTTAATAAAAACTATAAGAGGAGTGGAACCGCGCAAGCCAAAGTTATTTACCAACGTCCTGTGGGCAAGCAAAATAAATATTTTAAAAAGGCGAAAAGAGAGTCGTGGATGTGCTACATAAATGACATTAGCTCAAAAACACCATCCAAAACGATTTGGAAGAAAATTAACGAAATGGCAAGTTTGTCCCTGAACCTCTGCTTACCCTTAAGGTAAACGGTGATCTAACCATATCTGGTTAGATCACCGTTTAGTTCATCGCAGAAAAATTAGACAATTTCTCGGGAATATCGAGTAGTGGGAACTATTCTCGAGAATTCCAAGACATTAGAAATACCCAGATTTCTCTTGATTTTTTAGTTGAAAATAATCTTCAAAAATATAATTAAAAATTTACTTTGCAGGGACTCTAGAAGCCTTGCAGAATACCAAAGCATCAGCCCCTGGTGAAGATTAAATACTTTATGAAATGCTAAAACATCTCCCAGAAAAGTAAAAGAAATTTCTTCTAGGTATAATACATGAAATCTGGGAAACTGGTATTATTCCTTAGAGCTGGAAATTATCATTAATCATCCCTATGAAGAAACCAAACAAGTATCTTTCTTTACCCAGCAGCTACAGACCAATAACTCTCACCTGTTGTGTTTGTAAGCTGATGGATAAGATGATTAACACCAGACTTGTATGGCACTTAGAAACAAATAAATTGCTCTCTCCATTCCAGTCTGGCTTTAGGAAAACTAGATCTACTTTGGATCCCTTGCCAAAGCTCTCAAATCAAACACAACAAGGTTTTATTAAACAGAGACAAACAATCGGAGTTTTCTTTGAATTGGAAAAGGCACGTGACATAACATGGTGCTTTGGCATTATAAAAAAGTTGTATAAGATGGGAATTAAAGGAAAAATGATCAGATATGTAAATTTGTTTTTATCAGAAAGATATATTAAGGTAAGAGTAGGAAATCATGTGTCACGACCTTTCTTACAAGAAGATGGAGTTCCTCAGGGCAGTGTCTTAAGTGTCACCCTCTTTGCTATTGCCATTAATGATGTAATAGAAAATATACCATCACCAGTAAAAGGCTCTTTATTTGTAGATGATTTGGCTCTGTACTGCACAGAATATGATGCAGTTTCTACTAGCAGGTTCATGCAAAGTAATCAAGTGGGCTAATGATTATGGATTTCGATTTTCTAAATAAAAACTGTCGCTGTTCGGTTCTGCAGGGGCCGAACTAAGGAAACCATTCCAACTCTTACCTTAAATGGAACTGTTTTACCTTACTCCACTGAAGTGAAATTTTTATGAATGGTCTTTGATGAAAAACTCACTTGGAATAATCATATTGACCAGTTAAAAGTGAAAGTGAAGAGATCACTAAATATTTTAAAAGTAGTGTCTAATTTTAATTGGGGTTCTGAAAAGAAATCGTTGTTAAGGCTTTAAAATGCAGTGTGTTTATCTAAGTTAGACTATGACTGCCAAGTATACTCATCTGCTTCAAAGACTAAACTTAAGGAATTGGTCATTGTGCATAATATGGGGCTAAGGCTCTGCACTGGAGCTTTTAGAATTTCACCTACTGAAAGTATCTATGTAGACTCCCATCAGCTACCACTGGACCTAAGGAACCATGAGCTAGGCCTGAGATACACCATGCGGCTGAAAAGCACTAGGGAAAATCCTTCTTTTGAGATCTTGAGACAGTGTGATTTGAGTCTTTTCAGATTTAGTAGATATTCAACACCATTTCAAATCAGACAGCTGGGTGAACGGGAGGATGAAAATATAAAAACGCAGAAGATCCTACTAGTTAAAAATCCTGCTATCCCTCCTTGGTTTATTCCAGCAATAGATGTACGCACTAAAGAGATGGAGAAGAAAGGTCGTCCCGAAGAAGAAGTCAGAAAAAAGTTTTTGGAGCATGATGAAAGGCATATAAATCACAGGAAAATCTATCCTGATGGATCAAAATCAGAAGATTGGGTGGGCTGTGCAGTGGTGTGTGAGGGGGAATCGTATATAAGAAGTTACCAGACTCCTCATCCATATTCACTGCTGAAGCAACAGCCATAATGGATGCTTTAAATCTTGCATCTGATAAGAAATTCAAGTCCACAGTGACTCTAGGACTGTTTTAGAAGCCCTGAAGAATTGGCTGATAGTGAAGCATAGGATGCTGCTAGATGTGATTTTTTACCTATAAGGTGCCACATTTGGATATGCATCTAGTTATAGAAGATATATCCGCTAGAAATGGCAGCAGACTTGGACTTCCCTTATTTTGTTCACAAATAAGAAGTGCACAAGTATTAGGAAAAGTATTGATTTTTGGAGTTGGGTTTTAGTCGCATCGGAAGATTCGAGATCATCCTAACACGGCTAGGATTGGCCATACACGCTTCACTCCTAGTTATATTTTAGAGGGAGGCAGTGCCCTACTTTGTACTCACTGTGATAGTGAGCTATCCGTTGAGCACATGCTGGTGCGCTGTATTAGATTTATTCGCCTTAGGGTAAAGTACTTAATAGCTGGGAAGACTATTCAGAAACTTTAAATGATTGTGGTCTATCTGAAAGAATCTGGTTACTTTAATGTAATATGATTTCAGTACATTAATAAAGATTTTAGCCATTTTTAATCTATAAAGTATATATTTTTAGATATAAAATTTCGATAATTATTTATCCTTTATTGGTTTTATGTAACATCATTCTTCCTTTTTTACGTTCATATTTGTACACAGGTGTTATCCACTTATTCATAATTTATCATAGTCATTTATACATTTCATTTTCGATAGGGCCCTGAATAATCCTGATGGGTTCTGGCGCTTGGGCATCAAGAAATAAATTTCATAATCAATCAATCAAAATGCCATACCTAGTGTGTGTGTGCGTGTGCGTGTACGAGCTTGCGTGTTCATATTTGCTTTCAAAAATAATGTTTCTTACGTATTTTATATTACATAAATTTTCAGGAAAGCTTTGTCCAGGAAAAATTCCACTTCATTGGTTTAGGCCTGGATCATCGACATCACAGGACTCTTCTTCATTCATGGTCGCTCATACCATGATGGTTTATATTTGTTCAGCTTTTGCAGTCCATAGCCCCAAAGATTTAACGATAGAACTTGACTACAAATCCAGGCATTTCTGCATCGAACTGCTATTTGAGACATCAGCATTACAGTGCTAGTTCAAAATGACGGGAAATACAAAAGATGAAAATAGACAGGAAAACTGCTAGCCATTAAAGTATAGATATCAAATCCGGTTACGTTCCGTTAGTATTTAAAATTCAATTTACTTTAAACATTACACAGAGCTCCTTTTTTTTCGTAAAGTCCAAGTACATCGTCCAGTAGGCAGTACTTCCTTTCTGGTAATCACCATCATACTGAGTGTGGAATAGTGTGCCTATTGCAAGTTTAACATATGAATGAAAAGCTTAGTTTTGTGGTTACTTTCCATTTATATTGGTTTCAATTATAGAATTGCAAATATGCAGTCTTTTGAAATCCAACTCTCAGAAAACTAAAATTACTTACTTAATTAATCAAACATCGTACTTATGCCCCTTCAGGAGTTATAGGCATACGTCATTTAGTCTTGGAAGTTATTCAGAATGCATAACAATATTAAACACTGTCAAAGGACTAGTGAAGAGGAATATGATTTTCACATTATAAACGGTAAATCATAAACATTAATGTTTAGAAGCTTCCAGCAAAATTTTCCTCCGAAAGAATATGAGACTTTAAAGGGTCATCGAGGGATAGTTCGTAAAAATCAAAGCTATTTAACAATTCATAGATGGACCGACTTGGAATGGGAGTAACATCATTGCCACGAAACGTCCAATCGCAGCATCAGCCAAACGAAAAGTCCAAGGCGCGCATTATGTATGAAGCAAAATTCATAGACATAACACGCTGGCCGTAATCAAGCAAGGGAGCTTAATATTTCAGTTGTTAAGGCAACGTAAAATTAATGTGATCGAAGATTAATAAGTGATATGTGGAGTTCAATAAATAAATATTTTACTGGTGTAATTTTAAATACTAATTGCTTGCCATTAGGCAAAAGAAGGAGAATGAAATATTCGACGTAACGATATCAGTGTTGATGATCAGAGCCATTAGCGAATAATCCAAGTTATCCTTAAAAAATTCCATATATCGTTTTCTTTAAATGTTTTCTATAAATTACTGAAACTGTCCGTGTTTTCCCCAAAGCACAGAGGCACTATGTCAACAAACCATTGTTGACGCAGTCTTACCTATCCAGTGTTGCGGTAACGCGATTGCATTCAATTGAGAGGTCCTTATAATACAGTAGCGTAACGCTGTACAACATTAGACCAGCCATGGAGCATAAACTCAGACAATACAGTAATAAAGTGAAAACTTGGAATCGTAAAGCACGAGGAGGGAATGGAAGGTCAACCGTTAACAAAACTAAGCAGTGTCACACCTGTTGTCTGGAACAGATCAAACCAGTTAGTAAGTAACGAGGTTTATTTACTATACATTCTCATGTGAGAAGGCATTTCCTTTCGCATGTTGTTTTATTCGATTTTTATTTGTTTAATGTCTTGTGCAGTCAGGCACTGACATGGAAGGTATTAGGTCTACTATGCCCAGGCTTTCTGACTACAACAGTTTAGTTACCAGTGGTCTCAGCATTTTCGTGAATTATGGTTATTAATTTTGATGATAAAGCTGTTTTGACAACAGAATTTTTCTATTGTAATTAGTTCCCATGAAAATCAAATGAAAACTAGATCACTGAATGCGTTGCCCCATTAAAAAACTGATTGATTACAAGCACTTTACAAGCTAAGATTCAGCAATTGGAAATATATTTAAGGTAGCCCATTTGTTTGTTGGCTCGTAAGTGCCTAGTTATTTCACTATAAGGTTTTTGCCTAAAATACAAGTACCGTGGAAGTAGCTTAACAGTACACATAAAATAGCGAAAACAGGAAGCATAAGTGACGATATGGATTGTCTGTTATTAATAGCTTGGAACGTCAAGTTATTTTCTTGTTTCCGGACTGAGAGAGAGAGAGAGAGAGAGAGAGAGAGAGAGAGAGAGAGAGAGAGAGAGAGAGAGATAGTTGGTAGGGAGAAGGGGAAGTGTAATAAGCTTGCAGTTGTGTTATCATTCTGGAGAATTGGGTAAGTAGCTTATATATTTAAGATTTATTCATCAATATATATATATATATATATATATATATATAATATATATATATATATATATATATAATATATATATATATATATGTGTGTGTGTGTGTGTGTGTGTGTGTGTGTGTTTGTATGTTTGTATATTGAAAATCAACGTATAATCAATTACATACCACTTAGTGCATGTTATTAACAGCTTCTTCATTGCAAAGGGCTGTTTCTTTTAATGCTTTCAACTGTAATCATTTCCATACCAGTGATAAAGTATGTATGATAGAAGAGACTGAAATTTAGTTCCTTTTTTTTCAAAGCAACTGAACTGCATGGAATGAATACTGAAATAAAATCTGCAAATGTGATGTGGTAACGGGGTCAATTTCACTTGACTTAAACAGTGTATAATAATCCAGGAAAAAGACCAACGTCGATTCCAGCGAATGGCCTTTCATAGAATTGGGGTTCTGTTGTAATACATGGTCAGGTTCTTGCCTCTTCCCGTATTATTTCACATCGCCTTTGGCTGTACATGTCTTGAATTTATGAAATCACTCGTTCCGAAATGTTTGTGTTCATGGTCGTTGTGGAAGCAACAATTGCAATTGCTTTTACGCTGCTTGATGTAACTGCTTGTCGTTGTTTGCTCTCTCTGCTTTTGAATTCAACTGTCAGTACTGCCCCTCTCACTCTGCAACTCATTCTGCAATCCCGCTTATAATTTAAGAACGTGTGGATACTGATTGTCGATGAACAGTTGTTTTTTTATTATTTTATTTCATCACCTTTCTGGCTATGTAAAATATTTCTTCCCTAGTGCACCCGTAGAAGTTACGGCAACCTAAGCTAATGTTATTTACGTCGTTCCATCCCGAAAGGCTTACCAAGGTGTCTTCTTACAGCATTTATTGCATCCTCATTTTGGGCAATTAGTTTTTACACTTTTTCATGAAACTACTAATTTTCTTGGCCATTATGGATTATATGCGCCGATTCTATGCTGAAAGAATCCTTTTCAGTTCTTAATGAGAGCTTTCTCGCCACAAGTTAGTCGGTCGCTAATGAGAGCTTTCTCTCCACAAGTTAGTCGGTCGCATTATATTTGGTTAAGTTATGCACAAAACCTGCCATTGAGGGAGTGATATGTCAAATTGCAAGATAAAGTATTCGAATTCCTTGTTCTAATAATTGTCTATTATTCATGATTAGAGTCATTTGTTTGATCGATTTTCTAGATTGAGAATGCTGCATATAAGTTTGACCTCGAAAAGATAATTGGGTCTCGCTGAAGCGTACCAAAGTCAGTCTTCAAGCTAATATAGTTGCAGATAAATGTTTCAGTTACACTTCGCTTATAAAAGGATTGAATTCAACCGGTGTTATTGTAACTCAAGAATTATTGTCCATGTGCAACAAAATAGGTTTTCCATGGATGTTGCCAATATTGTGCGGTCACATAGTCCTATGAATATATTAAATTATTCATTATTATAATTGTGCCACGAATTTATACTTGTGTATGATTATATTACTTTTTTGTCATTACTTCTGGTCATTGTTTTTAGTTTGGCCTAATTTATTATTTGGTAAAAGAGATCAGATTGTCACTAATCAGGTAATTTCAAAATATTTGTACTTGAACTTTGTATGTATCTCTTAACATAATTACCATAAAGGAAACGGGGACGAATCATATCAATAAAACTTCATGACTCCAAACAATTTTCCCCATTAGCAAATTTTTTTAAACATTTTTATTTCCCCTCCCTCCTTCCTTCCCTCCTCAAAGGATTTGCTGATACATTTTTTCTACCTTGCATGCGTGTCGTCAAATACGGGAACTGTGAGAATTGTCCTCGCGATGTTCGAAAACACTCCATGAAGCCTCTAGTAGTGTCATGGACAAAAACTAATAATTACATCAAGAGAAGAACATCGAAAGTGGTTTGCTTGCCAAAAACAAACTTTTCACCTTATTCAGGCTCTCAAGGGGTATTTTAGCTGAGAATATTCGCGCCTGTGCTCAATGATGATTTTGTTTCGGTAACATGTATCTATAGTTTACTTGTTTTATAAAAAATCAAGGAAAAAGGGTTAGTGATATCGGGTACCGCGGTGTATACATGGAATTATGAATCCACTGCTTTCGTCGGGACTTGGTTGGATGTGACGAAAACGCAAATCCTATTATTTTGAGAACTCGAGTTAATTGAATTGAGCTAACCTCATTGGCATGATCCACTACGCGAGGACGTGGAAGAAACCTCATTTGTGAAATTGGATGTTCAGGGTCATTCCTCATTTTCTTAGAAACATAAAACCAATGAGTATTTCCTTTACATTTGGCGTCTCAGAATGAAAATAAAATGCATTAGTCAACGTAGAATTCTCTGAAGATTATCCATCTTTAAATATTGATTATTTTCATGACGTTTATCGATAAGGATGGTGTTATGATGAGGTTTTCAGTGAAAAAACTTTCATTTATTGCTCGCTATTGCTTTATTTCTAGCCAACTCTCCCTTCAACGTTATGGACGTGATCCTTTAGCAGTGCACCAAATGAAATGTTATTTCGTTCATATGTCGTGTACTTCTCATCTTACTTCAGTTCTGGCTGTGGACCTGAGCTGGGGCGGCCGGTCTGCTATTCATTGGCCATATTTATATTGTGCATACTTGGCATATGTATATTTCACATCCCTTAGATCAGGTTCACATCGCGTGAGTAATTAGGAAAGGATAAATCAATGTCCCTCATCTCAATATTTATATATATTTATTTTTGGTTATATATAACCATTATTGATCAAGTTCACATAATGAGAAATTGATGATGTCTTGGCAGTGTATCGGTGTGAAAAGTTATTGAATGTATCAAATGACAGAATAGAATAAGATTTAGAAACCTGGTTATCTTTAGCCTTAGGAACATTGCACATCATCAGGTTGAGGTTTACAGTTAGTTGCTCTAAATTACAGTAACCCGTCTATTATTGAGATGCATTTAGTTACGAATAGCCACTCAGTCACTGGAACATTAAATTACAGGAATTTAGAGTTTTTCCTGTCTAGTATTTGTCTGGGTATTTTTGTGACGGACAATATCAATTGGTTTCCGTTTGAGTGGAGTAGATTTTATTGCCCCCCCAAAAAAAGTTATCTAACGGCATGAAACTGTTAATGATTCTGTAATTGGAAATTCTCAGGACCATAAAATCCAAATTGGAAATTCTTTGAATGTATATCGGTTCGTTTACATGAAATTAATGGGAAATTAACGTTAGTCGCCGATCCAGGTATTGCTTCAGTTAATGAGTAACTTTCCCTTTAAACAAATTAATTTATTTTTTTAGGGAAACTGGTATTTAAGCCTAAGCCAAGAATGGCGCATAATTAAAGATTTTGTAATAATTTCAAATTTATTTCATAGATTTTAATTTTACAGTGGTTTTCGGTATTTAAGTGTAACTATCAAAAAGAGATTTTCCTATTTAACAATCTTAGCTGAGTTTCGTGTGTGTCTAATAAAGCTTCACATAATTTTGCACAAATTCCATAGATATGGATGGTTAATTGGTGAAGATAAGTCTGCCTTATGACAACTCTGGTCCTTGCCAAAATTTGGAAGGTTTGAAAGGGAGTATGTGTCCTGCTGTGGACCACAGATTCCACCAGAAGACAAGCTGCAACTATCCCTTTCCCTTCAGTAACATCTCCCCGTTCTTGGTGAATTTCATTTGGCTCTGAAGAGAGAAGAGAGAGAGAGAGAGAGAGAGAGAGAGAGAGAGAAGTAGTGTCGCCTATAAAACGCAAAACTGCGCTATTGTGTAAACTATGCATTTTGCTGCGAATGTTGAGAAGCGATATTCATATGGACTCTCTCTCTCTCCTCTCTCTCTCTCTCTCTCTCTCTCTCTCTCTCTCTCTAAAACACAGTGTTGTAGTTATTGTCAACACCCTGCCGCCCAACGTTACATTGTTAATATTTAAATAATTCATCAATTGTTTGTTTTCCTATTATGATAGCCGTGCTGGGATGCGGGAGAAATAAATTCATTTTATCAGTGAATGTTTCATTAAATATTTTTAATAATTTTGTTAGATCGTATCTGGTACAATATTGGTAAAGTGGAAAGCCTACCGAGTATCACTACCATTGCCAAAAGTTATTCTAGTTGTTTATTTTACGTTTCAAAGGTGGCATTCTTTTAAAGCTTCACCCAACGTCAATGTAATTTAGGGGTTTCTTGAAAGGTCCATTTAGCCTACCTTATTCGTAGATACAGGAAGCGAGGTCCCGGTCTGAAGACTTTTCCACCGTTTTATCTTTTTTGGCTGGTTTTATATTTTTTCCCCACTTCCTTTTGTTTGTTGCAGTTTTATCATTGTAAGAAGTATTCTACTTTTATGTACCACTTCCTTGTGTTTTTTGTAATGGTTTAAGGTTTTATGTTTTAATTGTTCATTATATTTGAAGTTCACTTCAGCTTTTTCCAATCACGTTATTCAAGATGTCACACACTTTGTAACGTTAATGAGCGTTTTAAATGTTTTGAATTTTGTGCAATATCTTTTTTTACAAGAAAACTAGAGGTACTTTTTCTTTCATTTTGATTTGTATTTAAAAAAAAAGTTATTTTTGTGAAGGTCACCAATTACTGACCTACAAACGGACTGCTTTTGGTTCTTGGTAGTGGTACCTTTGTGTCGTCATGCCTTTGATATCCAGTACAACGACCCAAGCCTCTTTGTCTAGATGCTGGGTAATGGATTATCTGGAATCAGGAGAGAGAGAGAGAGAGAGAGAGAGAGAGAGAGAGAGAGAGAGAGAGAGAGAACGCGCAAAGTGCCAGTTTAAAGCTTTCAAAGGAACTTTCAGTGTTATTCGAAGTTGGGAGGGAGAGACGAAAAGAATAGGGCATAACAGAACAAAGATAAAAAAAAATTTTGAGACAGTGGAAGAAACAAATGGTGTAATATGCCGTTGAATTTGCAAGTTAAAGCTAATAACAGTTCAGGTCATACTGTCGTAGAATGTATACACCTCTCTCTCTCTCCCAAATCTAAAAATTAATTGGTGCTCTTATGATTTGCTCACCTCTTTCACCTCTGAATATGTGAACTGTTGTACCCTCCATCCACCAAAGGTGAAAGTCACTAATAAAATCGTTTCTCCCCAATGCTTACTCTTGTACCCGTTTTCCTTTTTTATCCCATTCTTCCCCCCCCCCACCCCGCAAACTCCCCCCCCTCCTAAAAAAAAATATATCCTCACTTGCTACTAAGTCTTATGCAGCGTTGTCCTTGGACATTAACATTTGCCTATGTCCAATCTCCCCTGGCTTCCTGACACAGACGTTCTGTAATTGTCTCATATCGCTGAGTGACTGGATCGTTAGGGCGCTAGAACACCCTCCAACAATACCTGGGAACTGCCATTTGCGGCTGCTTAAGAATAGTTTGGAGCCTTTCCTAAAGGGTACATTTGCTTCTTATGCAGTGTAAGTTCTCGACTAATTGCAAAATATATATCATCATGATAGCTCTTTCACGTTTCGTAAATGTCTCTCTCTCTCTCTCTCTCTCTCTCTCTCTCTCTCTCTCTCTCTTTCTTACTGGCTTATGGTGGAAGGTCACAATTACTTCCAATTCGTTTATCAGAGTTTTCTTTCGTGCAGTATCTAAATATGAAAATAATTTCTTGTACTTTATAATTTACCGGAATTTTTTTAACAGAAAGAATAATTTGCATTTATGTATTTGATAAATAAGGTTCTTGCATTTTATTTCTTGGACAGTTTGAACACCCATGTTCACTGATTTCGGCACGATATTGCTACTAAAATCATTCAGCGAAAAACATGTGTTCCATAAGGAACAGGGCTCAAAGGATTTTGTTATCAGATTGCATAGGCTGTTTTTCTAAATTGACTGTGTATTTTGAAGGTAAACGTGAATATCTGATGGCCTTCTTTCTTCAGTCAAGTGGACAAATCGATTGTTGTTCTCAGATCGGAGCGGGGAAAACAGACTCGTGTGAAAGAGGCCTAACAATGGTCTCTCCAATCATCAGTGCTGGAACGAGCAAGATAGTACGACAGTTGTGACAGATATCTGTTGTTTTTAGGAGTCGCTAATCATTAACCCTTGCTTGTTTTATTCCCGTCACGCTATCTACCGACTGTTATCCGCTGAGTGGAAGATATCTGGCGTATGGCGTTTTTTGTAATTCATAGGGTATTCAGATGTAGTGAAATCATTTGAAGTTTAATGGCAGGGGATTCTTAATAATATTAGTTAACTAGCTTTTCACACAAACGGTAAAGAGAAATTTTTTTTGTATCGAGGCTTGTTTTTCACTTTATTCTTTTCCTGTCCTTTGGCAAGCTACAGGTAGTTTCTAAAGGACATCGGCTATAATATGAAGCAGATCAGATCGACACGTACATAAACAGGAAGTGATCAATAAGGACTGCTCAAGATGAATTTTATTTATTTATTTATTTTTTTTGTTCGAAGAACGTTGAGAGAGAGAGAGAGAGAGAGGAGAGAGAGAGAGAGAGAGAGAGAGAGAGAGAGAGATACACACACCCACAGGCAAATTTATATATATATATTATATATATAATATATATATATATATATATATATATATATATTATATGGAAATAATACGTAAGTTGGTATGAGTAATATATATTATAGCAAAGTTTATTCATAAGTCGTTGAAATGATATGCTGAGTAGTATACACTTAATGCATGTATAAAAACTTTACAAATATATATAATATATATATAATATATATATATATATATATATATATAATATATATATATATATATATATATGTATGTATGTATGTATATATATATATATATATATGATATATGTATATATATATATATGTATATATTATATATATATATATATATAATATATATATATATATATAGTATATATATACATATATACATATATATATATTATTATTGTATATATATACATATATACATATATATATATATATATTATATATATATATACATATTATATATTATATATATATATATATATATATATATACCATATATATTATACATATATATATATGTATGTATATATATAGTATGTATATATAGATATATATATATATATATATATATATATATATATATATATATATATATATATATATATTATATATATATAATATATATATATATATATATATATATATATATATATATATATATATATATATATATATATTCGGATATGAAAAAATTTGAGGGAACAACAAAACCAATAGTAATATTAAAAATTGAGTTATTTTGCATTTTTGTATCGCAAATTCTAGTAATGTTTATTTTCGTTTGCAAGGCAAAAAACTATAAAGAAATAGACGTAATTACTGTGAAGGTTCGTTTTAAAAGAGAGATAAATAAGAGAATGGAGATGCCTTTATTAGAAAAATAACCATAGTCGGAGGTAGGACTTCACACACTGGAAATACCGAATTACGTAGACTTCCCTTATGTTGCAACATCACCAACGCCAACCAAAAACAGTGCTGGGCTGCTCACAGGCATCAGCAATGACAGACGAAAGAAAAAATAAGGAATGTTCACCTCACCCGCTGTTTTACCTTCAGGTTATTTTGATTGAGTCCGA
Source organism: Macrobrachium nipponense (assembly GCF_015104395.2). NCBI lineage: Eukaryota > Metazoa > Arthropoda > Malacostraca > Decapoda > Palaemonidae > Macrobrachium > Macrobrachium nipponense. Next base: position 62,506,471 of record NC_087202.1, on the reverse strand, counting down.
AATAGTTGGGGCTTCATGTCTCCGGAAGTATCAACGTAACAGAGCTTGATTTCAGCGCCCAGACTGTTCAGTATAGCACGATGGACACCCTTCCGTTTCTTCTTGCTTTCAGGACTTGCAAAAGGGAGTCGAATCAATTTTATTGTCCTGGTCTTTTCATTCCAAGCGTTTACTAAACTAATACTGGCACTAATAATATATTGTATTTTCTCGTAAATTTTATTACCTATACCCAGATAGCATTGAAATGTTATTTAGAATTTAAGTTAGTGAGATACTGATAAGGAATGGAGAACGTAGCCAAACAATTGCGGCAGTCATTGCGTAAAATATAGTTTGAGGAATGAAGACACCTATAAATAGTACGGAGAGAGCGAAATGGGGTCCAACGTATTATTGGTTTCTGTTTTTTACTCATTGAGAAAAAGTGGTATATGGTATGCATTGCAGAACTGTAAACATTATACTTATGTAGCCCGCTGATCCAATATCGCTTTTCCTTACAGGACCAGTAAGTACCTATACTATTCCAGTCGACTAGTTGGACGGGCTGTTAAAAACGATAGTGATATAACCGCGGCCGGTTACATTTTGCAACGGTGGCGCCTCTGCCAGAGGGCGCGTAATTGGAGTTGGAAGATTTCCACAACGTGACAGGGAGACAGTTCTGTGCTGCAGTTAATTGCTGTAATTCAAGAAAGAAAAGGCCTGAATTATCGTTTTTTTTTTTGATTCCCCAAAGACAAGGAAAGGTGAGTGATATGTTTCCAGTTACATTTTATGAAAACTAAGATCACAATAACGAAATTATGAGATACGATGATGATTATTCTGTCGTTGTTCCTTTGACCAGAGTATGCTGCACTCTAAACTCTCTGCTTTGGTTGTTTCATTTACCATGTTTTGTCTAGACATTACAATGGTTACTGAAAATAATATTCGATATGTCTTGGTGGAGAAGCGAATTAGCCACAAGGATGCATTAGTTACCTATATTCAGAATTTATTGGTTTCCATTTTCGCGAAGTGATGACTATGCATTGGAAAATGAAAGACCAGTGGAGAAGTTCAAAGCTACTCACTTATTTTATTTGCTGCTTTACTTTTAATAATAAATTTACTTTACATTCTGTTTCTCTCTGCCTGTAATCTTTTGGTAGGGTGTTTCATATACTCGGGAAGATAAGCTTAATAACAATCGAAAGCATAGTAAATACTGCGTGATACTGGTTTATTCAGATATTACTTTGCAATGTGGACAGAGAGAGAGGAGAAGAGAGAGAGAGAGAGGAGAGATGAGAAGAGAGAGAGAGAGAGAGAGAGAGAGAGAGAAGGAAGGGCTAGATATCATGATAGAGAGCAAAGTAGAACGAGAATATATAGCGTTAATTCCGCCATCTGTTGCAATGATAAACCGGCAATAAAGCTTTAATCCCTCGAGATTAAA
>NC_087202.1:62465024-62497524 GCF_015104395.2 Macrobrachium nipponense | reverse complement strand
CATGTGTTATGTTTGTTGTCGTACAGGGTTGGTTCTTCCTTGTTTATGAAACTCTCTCTCTCTCTCTCTCTCTCTCTCTCTCTCTCTCTCTTCTCTGGAGGCCCGTCTCTAAAATGGTGGGCATTTTTTTAGTAGGCTTCGCTTCAACATGTGTAGTTTTTCTTTTCTTAATCATATTTTTCAGTAATTGATAATGATTACGAAATCTTTAAATTCGTTGTCGTTATCATGATCTTTGTTTTATTTTTCACTATAACCATATTCATTCATACCGTTACATTAATTATCTAAGAAACTTTTCTCGCCCATGATAAACATTTTTATGGCGCATGCTCAAGTTCGAGGTGAAAACAGGAAGATAAGCGTAACGAAAATAAACTAATTTATTGTGTGTGTAAGTTGCAGGAGTCTTTGATTTCCAAATCCTTTACTGTTGATAGCAAATCTTCGCAGTTTTTTTATAGTCGATCGCAGTGTTTGCTGTGATATAGTATTCTTAATCTGTGTCTAGTTATCCATTGTTTCTTTATATACTGTGGTTCTTACTTCATTAAAAAAAAATTCTTCGAAACTCTATACTTTATTTTACATCTCTCTCTCTCTCTCTCTCTCTCTCTCTCTCTCTCTCTCTCCTCTCCTCTCTCTCTCTCTCTCTATATGGTATATATATATATATATATAATATATATATATATATATATATATATATATATATATATATAGTATATATATATATATATCTATATATCTATATATATATATATATATATATATATATATATATATAATATATGTATTTATATATATGTATATATATATATATAATATTATATATTATATATATATATATATATATATATATATTATATATATATATATAATATATAAAGGTTTTTTTGCCACGAAGGAAAAAATAAAAAAATGAGTTGGCCGAGTACTTTCGGTCCTATTCGGACCCTTTACTGAGGCATACTGATTTTACAAAGAACACCATAGTCAAAAGAAGGCTTAATATACAAACTGACACTACCAAATTAGCCATAAGGGCGATTTCACTCTACAGAGAGGAGGAGGAGTCATAGGCTAGCCACACCTTGAAGGATACCCGCGGTAAACAAGTGATTCTTTCCAGAAAAACAGTACATTTTGAAAACAACACGGGAGCATATACAATTTAATATCATGAATTTTTACACAAATTTTCCCAACAAAAATTATTATTAATGAAAAGACGAAAGAAAATATAAATATATATATATATATATATCGAGCAAGAGAAAGAGGGAGAGAAAATATCGAACCAGAGAGAGAGAGAGAGAGAGAGAGAGAGAGAGAGAGAGAGAGAGAGAGAGAGAGAGAGAGAGAATTAATAACTATATACATGACTAATTTATTAGTTGTTCATTTATTTTGAGGTCCTTCATAAACATCTTACAAATATATGGGTCCAAATGGTACATTCCCAGACTAAGATTTAGGTTGTTTTTATTAGTGATTTGTATAATTGCCGATTCCAGTAAATTTCTTGAAACATAATCATTAGATCTAGCAATTACCGAGGCATCACCCCAATTAATACAATGAGATTTTTCACTCAGATGGATAAACAGTGCATTTGAAGTCTGGGCTGTTCTAACTGAATACATATGCTGCTTAACCCGAACACATAGATATTTACTAGACTGACCAACGTAAAACGATGGGCAATCCTTACAAGGAATTTTGTAAATGATGTTGTTATTTGTTACGGGGACTATTCTTAATTAGCATATCTTTAATGGTATTGTTATAAGAGAACACTACATTAACATTAAATGATTTAAATATTGATTTTATGGTTTCAAATCCACCGAATAAGGTAAGCTAAGTACATTTTTAGGGATTTCTTTTTCATTAATAGCAACATTATAAAACTTTTTATGAGCTTTTTGATAACATAAATCAATTAAATGAGGTGGGTAGCAGAGATCGTTTCCTATCTTTTTTATGTATTCTATTTCTTGGTCCAGGTATTGTGGACTCGTGATACGCAAAGCGCGTAGGAACATAGAAGAAAAAATTGAAATTTTAATATTAAGATGGTGGCCAGAATAAAAATGTACATATGTTAAATTATTTGTGGGTTTTCTATAAATACTGAATTTGCATTGGAAAGATTCTCTATGTATTAATACATCTAGGAAAGGGATGACATTGTTATTTTCAATTTCTCACAGTGAATTTTTTATGGATTTTATGGTTTCAAATCCACGAAAATAAAGGGTAAGACCACATAAGTTACATTTTTAGGGATTTCTTTTTCATTAATAGCAACATTATAAAACTTTTTATGAGCTTTTTGATTAACATTACCAAGGCTGATAATCCAATAGTTTAGTGGTTCTTGACAAAACTGACTACATATCACGCATGCATACTTTACTAGAGGATGAAATAACTTACAAAAAAACTCGCCAAAAAATCCGTTGGACCAAGTAATAAAAAACTTTAATATCAATATCAAACAAATTCTTAAAGTTAAAAAAGAACTTTTGTGTCAGTTAACTGTAAAGTGTCCCTCATTACCTTATTTATATGGCCTAGTCAAAACTCATAAGGAAAACAAACCTATGCGCCCAATTATTAGTACTGTAGGGTCAATTGCTTATAAACTATCTAAATATCTTACTAAACTGTTATCCCCGCTGCTAGGAACTGTATCTAATTCACACATCCGGAAATTCTCTTGATCTTGTGGAAAAATTAAATAACATTGTACTAAACCCTAGCGATATTTTTGTCAGTTTTGATATATGTTCTTTGTTTACAAAGTCCCTATTGACTCTGTGCTAGAATATTTAGTAATGAGCTTGTACTGCATGAATTGCCTATGTCCGTTAGTCACATAATTTCCTTAATTAATTAAGTTATGTATTTGTGATTGCAGATTTATTTTTGTTTTTTTTTTTTAATGGAGCAATATTACCAACAAATATTTGGTGAGGCCATGGGTAACCCTTTATCACCTCTCCACAAACTTATATATGGAATTTTTTGAGAGACAACATCTCCCGAATATCACACTTATCCCCTTAAAATGGTACCGATATGTCGATGATATCTTAGTAGTCTTACCTAGTGGTATCGATGTAAATGATTTACTGTCTAAATTGAATAATTTAGTGCCATCCATAAAATTCACTGTTGAAAATTGAAATTAAAATAACAATGTCATCCTTTCCTAGATGTATTAATACATAGAGAATCTTTCCAATGCAAATTCAGTATTTATAGAAAACCCACAAATAATTTAACATATGTACATTTTTATTCTGGCCACCATCTTAATATTAAATTTCAATTTTTTCTTCTATGTTCCTACGCGCTTTGCGTATCACGAGTCCACACAATACCTGGACCAAGAAATAGAATACATGAAAAAGATGGAGGAAAACGATTCTCTGCTACCCACCTCATTTAATTGATTTATGTTATCAAAAAGCTCATAAAAAGTTTTATAATGTTGCTATTAATGAAAAAGAAACCCCTCCCAAAAATGGTACTTAGTCTTACCTTATTCTCGTGGATTTTGAAACCATAAAATCAATATTTAAATCATTAATGTTATGTAGTGTTCTCTTATAACAATACCATTAAAGATATGCTAATTAAGAATAGTCCCGTAACAAATAACAACATCATTTACAAAATTCCTTGTAAGGATTGCCCATCGTTTTACGTTGGTCAGTCTAGTAAAAATCTATGTGTTCGGGTTAAGCAGCATATGTATTCAGTTAGAACAGCCCAGACTTCAAAATGCACTGTTTATCCATCTGAGTTAAAAATCTCATTGTATTTATTGGGGTGATGCCACGGTAATTGCTAGATCTAATGATTATGTTTTCAAGAAATTTACTGGAATCGGCAATTATACAAATCACTAATAAAAACAACCTAAATCTTAGTCTGGGAATGTACCATTGGACCCATATATTTGTAAGATGTTTATGAAGGACCTCAAAATAAATGAACAACTAATAAATTAGTCCCACATGTATATAGTTATTAATTCTCTCTCTCTCTCTCTCTCTATCTCTCTCTCTTCTCTCTCTCATCCCCTCTCTCTCTCTCTCTCTCTCTGGTTCGATATTTTCTCTCCCTCTTTTTCTCTTGCTCGATATATCTCTATATATATATATGTATTATATATAATATATATATATATATATATATATATATATATATATATATATATATTTATATTTTCTTTCGTCTTTTCATTAATAATAATTTTTGTTGGGAAAATTTGTGTAAAAAAATTCATGATATTAAATTGTATATGCTCCCGTGTTGTTTTCAAAATGTACTGTTTTTCTGGAAGAATCACTTGTTTACCGCGGGTATCCTTCAAGGTGTGCTGCAGCCTATGACTCCTCCTCCTCTCTGTAGAGTGAAAATCGCCCTTATGGCTAATTGGTAGTGTCAGTTTGTATATTAAGCCTTCTTTTTGACTATTGGTGTTCTTTGTAAAATCAATATGCCTCAGTAAAGGGTCCGAATAGGACCGAAAGTACTCGGCCAACTCGTTCTTTCATTTTTTTCCTTCGTGGCAAAAAAACCTTTATTTATACATATACATAGCATCACGTTTTATATACTTCGTGATCAAGTTATTCATATATATATATATATATATATATATATATATATATATATATATATATATATAACTATATAATATATATATATATATATATATATATATATATATATATATATATATATATATATATATATATATATATAGTTACGACTACCGGTTTCGGAGTAACTGTCTACATCATCATGTCTGACACCAAAAAACATAGAAGGAAAAAAACTGAAAAATCGCCAAAACACAAACGATCATCAGAATACAAAAATTTACACAAAATATTATATAAAAACTGGTAATATTCAAGCTAAAATAACCAAACAAACCAACACTATAAGAAACAAATACCTGCATTATGAAGGCATACACAAAAACACACAGACTAGAAATTAAAAACACTTCATCGCCATGGACCTGTCGTTTTTATTAAGGGAAAGTGTTTCAATTGTGTGTGTGTATGTGAGCTTAACGAGCTTAACCATCCAGACCTGTTATCGGTAGGTCTTTTAGAATGATATTGCTATCACCGTACATTTCCCACCATAGCAGCAGTGCAACTTAGTCGACTAACTATCATATTCATTACTCTGTCTAGGTCAGTGACCGTCAACGGGCTTTTCCAGGAAACAGGCATAAGACGCTCATTTCTTGTTTGGCTCTGTGAATAATTGTTTTGGCTCCAGTTTTCCGGGAGAACGAAGGTGTGATATTTAACCAACTTTGTCCATCGTCCTCTAAACTCTAAAGTATAAAGGAAATATCGGATGGCAAAAAGTTGTCCAGTTATAAAACTGTTTTCGAGGAATACGAATGATCAGTCACTACATAATTACGTTTCTTCGTACGTAAAATAATCGACAATAAAACCCGTTGAAGATTTGCGTCCCTTTCATAATATTTTACCACCTGACTGCAGATTTTCCCCGTGAAGAGGAGACTGATGGCCTTGAGATAAAGGTAAGTTCCCCTTGTCTTTCCATTGAGTCGTATTTCCTTGTGTGTGTGTGTGTGTGTGTGTGTGTGTGTGTGTTTTTTTTTTTTTTTTTTTTTTTTTTATATGATAGCAGGTAAATAGATTAATGTTTTCATCAAATATTTACATCCTTGCATTTTCTTGTTTATTCCATTTCGTGCACATGTTCCATTTCCTTCTCTGTTATTTTTCTGCTATGTGATGATGTTTAATGTGTTCAATTTACCAATTTTCATGCTCAGTCTTTTTCTTATTAGTTTTCTGTAAAAGAAAACTGTTGAAATGGCTATTTTTCTGTCTGTCCGTACGTTTTCTGTACGCCCTCAAATCATAAAAAACTACTAAGGCTAGAGGGCTGCAAATAGATATGTTGATCATCCACCCTCCAATCATCAAGCATACCAAATTGCAGCCTTCAAGCCCAGGCAGTTTTTTATTTTATTAAGGTTAATAATTTTTGCCATGATCTGCGTTTTGCACCTGCTGTAGGTGCCAACAACACAGGCCACCATAGGGCCGTGGCTGAGAGTTTCATACAGCATTATATGCTGCCCAGAAAACTCTATTGGGCCGATGAAACTCCGAAGCACTCTTTAATTGTTCATGTTTTTATCTATATTTTTGTTGTTCTGTTTCATATATATCACGCCCGGGACTTTTATTTGAAACTTTATATGAGGAGAAAATTCGCTCGTGGGTTTACGCCGATTGTTTGACCTGTTCACCGGCCTCTGTTTGAATAGTCTCCGTCTGGCGTTTTCGGGATGTTCTCTCTTAGTCTCTGCTAGTTTCATGATTTTAATGTGTTGTGTATCAGAGAGTTTGTTGTATGCATGTATGCGTATATCTGCGAATAAAGTCGTGCTTCGTGTGTAATTTTTACTGTAATAAATCTTGTATTGTATATTAAAGGGTATTAACTTAAATTTACAAATCAAACAAATGTATGCATGCTTGTCATGAATTGGCTAAACCTCTAGAGCTGTGGTTAACAACTGGTCAAATTTAACGATAAATTGTGGCTTCAAGCTTAGATTCAAAACGTAACGTATCAGAAATGGTCGCACAATGGTTGTATAATATATTACATTCTGAAACTTTCCTGACACGTAAGCTCACATGGATTGTTGAAGAAGTTCTCTTCGAGTATGTTATGCAATGACCCGATTGTTTATTAGTATCGGTTTGTCCGACACAGTGTATCTGTCATGCTTATCCCGTTATCACAACTCCTACGGTGGATTCGCATCAACCGTGCATGACGTCTAGGCCAGTCCCTTACGACACTCTTGATTGGCTGTTGATAAGCCAATCACAGGGCTGGAAACTCTCAGTCTCTCGAGAGAGTTCACATAGACAGGATTATGTTCCACCTCTTCTGAAAAGACGTATCCCCCAGGAGAGGTGGAATATACATCCTGCCTATGTGAACTCTCTCGAGAGACTGAGAGTTTCCAGCCCTGTGATTGGCTTATCAACAGCCAATCAGGAGTGTCGTAAGGGACTGGCCTAGACATCGGATGCACGCTTGATGTGAATCTACTATGATTCAAAATTGGAAATTTCAGCTAAATCTGGAATAAAGATAGACCATCTTGCCAAAATGTTCACGTGACGGAAAATGGTCTTTCTCTCTGTATGTCCTGTCTATCCACCTCCGGTTTGGTCTCGTGCCATACCTTGTCATCGCAAATACCACACTGCTAACAGGGTTTAGGTCAAGCTTAGAATCATGCATAGATTTGCGTGAGAGGACATTGTCCACTTGCCTTCCTGTTTTCTCTGTAAACCACTTATGAGCGATAGTGATCTATATCGTGACCTGCATAATTCAAATGTTCCCCAGTGTACCATGTCGATTCAGCGTCTTTTACGTGGTGGAAATTTTTTTTTTTTTTTTTTTTTTGTTTTTTTTTTTTTTTAAGAATCGGGACAACAGCATATCATGTATAAGAGATGCATGAAGGAGATCACCCGTCTCTTCTGATTTGATTTCATCATTCGGAATGTTCATTGGGAAAAGTTAATCGGGCTTGAAGCATGCAAGCATTGCTATAGCAACCCGAGACATGCGTGCTATTGATATTATTATACCTAAATTGTGTGGTTATTTTGAAGGTTGGTTGATTAAATGCTATGTTTCGGTCTTTTATTTTACCACCTGTTTGATGAATTTTATTTTACATTTTCAGAGCGTATCGTAAACTCGATGATATTCTAGAAGCAGTAGCGCTGTAAGTACCGGTTATTTGTATGATAATTATTAATGTACTTGGTTAGTGAACGTATGAAATCATGTAAAAAGTTTTCATGTGAATAGAACTGTAGCGCATTTCACTAAAGAGTGAAAAACAAACAACGTAATCCTAACCCGAAAGAGGCTCTCAAGTTTTCCACACACACATACGTATATATATATATATATATATATATATATATATATATATATATATATATATATATATATATATATATATATATATATATATACACATACATACATACATACATACATACATACATACATATATATATATATATATATATATATATATATATATATATATATATATATACATATATATATATATATCATATATCTATACATATTTGTGATATATATGTATATATATAGATATATATATATATATATATATATATATATATATATATATATATATATATATATATATATATATATATATATATATATATATATATATATATATATATATATATCTATATACTATATATATATCATATATATATATATATATATATATATATATATATATATATATATATATATATATATGTATATATACATGTAAAATATATTTTCATCGTCAACAAGCTTTGTATTTGTCTCATTAATTTTGGGGAAAATCAATTAAATCCCATTCTTTCCTGGTTTCACAAGGCCATCATTCATGCCTGGCTTATGCATTTTTGGTCGTTATTGTAACTCCTATTATCGATATATTTTGTGAAGGAAATATATATTAGTTGCAGATCACGCCATTAGTTATGTAATTTTTTTTTTAGCGCTTGCAGTTACATTCATTTGACTTGAGTCTCCTATTTGAGGTAAACCTACTACCAAAGTGTTCAAACAAAAAATCATTGGCATTTCATATAAGCTTTATACATGGTTATAAGAGATTCAGGTTACTCGGCATAGAAACAAAGGTAAATTATGTAACGAAGAAAATTACTTCCTTACTGAAGGCATTGTGTTACTGGTCTCTGTTATACATAATATCCTTCTAAAGACTGCCAACACAGCTTCTAATATATATTGGTAATTTATGAATATTTTACATTCACGAGTTCAAGGTAATCCTTTATAATAACAGTTATATTACGTTTTATCTCTTTATTATTGAGCATTTTAGTATTTTTCCGATTAACTCAGGTTAGAGTATCCAAGAAAGTCACTGTGGTATATTGATGGTGTTGAGAAAAATAGAATCCGTTCTCTTCGTCCTTTCTGGAGATTTCCTTGTCAGCAGAAATGCAATTGAGGTCCCATCAAGTAGGATCAAAATTGGATTCATTTCGAAAATTGGAGAGGCAGCAAGGAGATGGACAAATATTCGTTCTTGCCTTGAGGACAAATTTGATCAGCACTGCATCTGGGTCCATAATTCTGATTGGGTACTTGCGTTCGAGTATTGGCGCGAATTGCGTTTTCCTTTTATTCATTTACTTAAAACGTGTGGTATTTTCGTCTGTATCATTTTATTAGATTTAGTGCGTAATGGGAATAGTCAGGTTGCTGGTAATGTACTCGAGTTTCCCCCTTTGATTTCTAGGTGAGTTAATTTTTATAATTTTATCCTTCTTTGTAAGTTGGGCCCACCGGCCTATAGAAATGCATTTCTCCTGTCTAATTTAATCTTTTAGTCATTTTCATAGCGCTGTGAGCATTCATGATTTTTCTTTATTAGTTTTTCTTCCTAGGAAGATCGTAGCTGTTGAAGTTCGTCCGGCGTGACATCTGTCAGTATACTGCATGAGGTGATTCACTTGGTTTTTTACCTCAATTTTATTTTCATAAATTTGTTATCATCAGCTCACGCCAGTCTTTTTCTAAGCTAAAAAATTATTCGTCATAAGTAAGAAGTGTGAAATTCATTCAAGGGTCCATGATTTTAGTTAAGGTTAAAGTTAGCCATGATCGTGCGTCTGGCACCGCTATGGGTACCAGCATCACATGCCATTATCGGAAGCTGACGAAATGCATGGTGAAGATTAGTTAGACAAGATGTAAAAATAATATCGGATTTAAATTTATTTATTAAAATTTCGTTGGTAGTTTTCCTTTTGACTTAATACTGTTTTGACTTTGTAGTTTCAGGTTGTCATAACATATTTTTCTGCTTAGCTCTATTATCGTCATCCTCTACTATACCTTCATTGTATAGCAAATTCCATTTTGGATTGATGCGAATAAGTACACCTTTTAAATCTTAACGTCGTACTTAGTAATAGTACCCATATGTTAAATTTAATTTTATCTTCAAGAAACCCCTTAAAAATCAGCAAGTCTTTTCAAGTTCAAGGACACCCTACCGCAGTTGATGCGATCTTCAACTGGTATATTTGTTTACTTGTCCCAAATGTAATTTGGGAACCTATGTCGGTAATTCGAGTCGGCTGTTGAAAGGTTCGCATCGATTGCCATCGGGGTGTCAGTCACCGAACAGGAATAACTTTATCTAAGAAAGAATTTTCTGCAATACGCAACCATGCAATAAAATGTAAACATAACATTCAGTACAATGATTTTAAAATCTTATCCCAAGCAATAGATAACCGGTCATTACCCATTCTCGAGTCCCTCTTTATTAAACAATTGTCACCAACCCTCAACAACCATTCAACTGCTGTACAACTGAAACATTACTTAATAGACCATTCGCCCTTTCTACCTTCTCGCCTTTGTATTTGTCTCTCTTTAGTCAAAAATAAATAATAATTCAGTCTTATCTATACTTCTGTACCGGTGAGTTGTCGTTTCGCTATTTTTTGCTTTGTGTCCGCCTTTATATATATATATTTTTTTTTTTTTTTATTTTATTTTTTTTTTTTTTTTTTTTTCCTTTTTGTAATATACAGAAATTTTTGGCCTGTTACGATTCAATGTTTTTCCCTCCTGTTTTTAGTAATAACGTATTTTCTTAGTTGTTCAGTGTGGTCTGTGCTTTTAATGTGTTTGTTTATTTATTGTTTTGAAGTGTCATTGTACTTAGTAGCTTTGCTTTTTACTGTCGATCTCTTATTCAATTAGTTACCGTCTTACTTTTATATAAAATTCGAATTTCACTGATATATTGTTAATCAATCTATATATATTTTTTTTAAATAGCATAATTATTACTGTTTCCCATTTTAGTCTGATGTTAATGTATAGAATTTTAATTTTTTCTTGTTTTTGTTTTTAGCCCTGAAGATGGGATTTGTATCCCGAAACGTAGGCGTTGGATGAAATAAAGTTGAACGAAAAAACAAATGCTGAAGTTTCTGCTGGCCATACTCTTTTTATTATATATCTATAATATATATATATATATACTATATATATATATATATATATATATATATATATATATATATATATATATATTTATCTATTATTTATTTAACTATTATATTAAGTAAATTTTTAAATGTTTAAAAATCTTATTTTCTTATGCTTGAAATGCACAGACCGACCGGGAAGTTGTAGCAATTCGTGAATAATCCAGATATAAAAGGAAATTTAATCAATAGCTAGGAATACACTTGTGTGTAGTTAGTTTTCAGGATATTTTTTTTTTATTTTCCTAATCCTGTCTGTGTATATCTTTGTAGTATTAGCGAGACAACGACCCTCTGGTTTCCATTCTTAAAGGGAAAAGCGTCTCTCTATTTTTGAATTTCAGAAGAGAGAGAGAGAGAGAGAGAAGGTATGAAACATCCCATAATAAAGATATTGTGCTTTGACCTGGTTTGTCTCCTCTATTCAGTGTGTGAACCATTTCGTTTACTTAGCAGAATTTTCAGAGTTCGTGGATCCGGTCTCTTTGGTTTATTTCACTGACGGAGAACTTTGTTTTTGTTTTTGTTTTCAAAACGCTATTCTAGTGATCAAAATCTGCTACATCCTTGATTTCCCCTTCCATGGAATGGTTCCACTCTTCGTTGCATTTTAGTTTTTTGTAAAAGGAAGCTATTGAGATACCTTTGACTGTCCGTCCACACATTTTCTGTCCGCCCTCAGCCCCCCTCTCTTGAAAGGTACTGAGACTAGAGGGCTGCAAATTGGTATGTTGATCATCCACCCTCCACTCATCATACTTGCCAAATTGCCAGCCCTCTAGCTTTAAGTATTTTTTTTTATTTTTTTTCTATTTAAGGTTGAAGTTAGCCATGATCGCACGTCTGGTACTATAGGACAGGTCCACCACAGCGGCTCATACAGCATTCACGGTACAGAAGACTCGATTTTGGGGAAGAAACTTTGGCACATTTTTACTGGTTTAATCTTGTTTTTGCACTTTTGTTCTGAATTTCTGTAAATCTTCCTCGTATTTCTTGTAATGGAAATTCCGCCTGTAATCTTTTTCTAGTACGTTTCAGCATGATTTTCTTCTCTGTGTCGACGTGGATGAGAGAGTTTGGCACCAGTCGGAAATGCAGTAATATCGAAGGTCCCAGTCGACAATATGAAAACGAAGAATGATCTCCGATTATCTTTATTCATCTTCATATTACTTTTATTCACCTCCATATTATCACGCCAATCTTCCTACGAGAAATATTTATATTTATATTCGTTTTATACCTCTGTAAAGCGGTTGGGTAGACAAAGCAAATATTTTGGTCTAAGATTTTGTGAGTCTGTCTGTCTGATACATCGCTGTTTCTCCATATATATTATTAATAAGGTTATAAATAAAGATATAAGCCACGCAAGGAAAGTGAAACACTGGAGCTCCCCTGTGTTTTCACTTTCCTTCTTGGCTTATACCTTTATTTATGCATTTATCACGTTCCAAACTTCGTGATTAAGTTATACGTAATAAGGTTATATAATAGGGTTTTGGTTTGGTTTCAGTGTGCGGAGCATTGCTCGCACTCTTAGCGTGATGTATTAGAATTGAATTTATTGTGGGTGGTGGGAAGGGGGAGGTAATCTCGGATTGTGCTGTTATGTCAGTTGATATTTTCATGTGGCTTCTACTGACGTGAATTAGGATGAATTATTAAGTGGACCCGTTATGAAATTGAGATTTTTTATACCAGTTATTAAAGTGGTTTCATTTACTGTATGCAGATGCCTTGTTCTTAAGTTGGCGTTGGTCGTATTCGTAGTTTTTTTTTATATTTTAACAATTCTTTACTTGCCTATACATAGCACGAAGGTCTCGTACTTCGATTATTTTTATGATTTTATTAAAATATATATTTACTTCTATAACACGACTAAAGCTTTTCAACTGACTTCTTAAATGTATGTTTAAAATATCCTTTTCCTCACAACTGCTCGTTCACATGCGATGACATATCAGCAGAAATTTGTAGGTTTATTTATGAATTATACATATTATGTATATACATTATATATGTATATATATATATATATATATATATATATATATATATATATATATATATATATATATATATATATATTATCGCTTAATAAATCCCCCCTCGGTTAAACATATATGGAAAATATATTAATTTCTAGTAGAGCGAATTAGATATTAAGACATTTGTATTTGTTCTATATATATATGATATATATATATATATATATATATATATATATCTATATATATATATATCACACATTATATATATATATAGATATATATATATAGTATATATATATACCTATATATATATATATATATTATATATATATATATATATATCTATATTATATATATATATATATATATACACGAGTTTATATAAGATCGATAAAGTGAAAGGCATCTTACTGTAGTTATAGCTTCAGTAATTTTAAGATTTCGTTGTAAAATCCTCTTAAAGCTCAGCGTCCTGCTTTTGCACAAGTTGGGGCTTAAGAATCTCATGAGCTTAAAAGCTTAAGCGGTCAAGGTGTATATACTGAACGACATAGCTCTTTAGCGATACGGAATTTGAAGCTTTGAAAATTGTTTAGGGTTCCTTAGAATTTTTAACGTTCATAGTAGAGTTCCGTATACTGTAATGGCATAAATGGAAGGCTGATATTGAAATTTGCAGTTAGGTTTCCCTGTATGATATTTTTCGATACAATATTTTGAAATACGTTGAAAAACTCATGGTCTCTGATGTTATTGCTCTAAATGTCGCATTTTTTGTATCTATTTAGTTATTTTATTGATTTGTTGGTATTGTCTAGAACTGAAAACCCGGTTGGGACACCAGCACTAGCACAGTATCTTGTCTTTGGAGTTGACTTTCCATGGAAATACTCAGAAGTGTTATGCATAATGGAAACATTACGCTCCTTAAATTCTGAAGCAGACATCCATTTAAAAAAGCATAGGACAGTATGGGGTTTGAAAAATAATCCTTAGTTTGAAACTCCTCTGTACGCCCAACTGTCAAATTAAGACGTCTTGGATCTAGTCAAAGTTTTGCATGTCTAACCACCTTGAAATGCTAGGCTCCTTAGTCACAAAGTTGAGCTGGGTATGGAACTGCCCATCTTACCTTACCCATATTTAAAGTGTAAAAGCAAATTAATATAATATTTATATATATAGTATATATATATATATATATATATATATATATATATATATATATGTATGTATATATATATATATATATATATATATATATATATATATATATATATATATATATATATATATATATATATATATATATATATATATATATATATGACTGGTAAAAATGTTCTGTTACAACAGAATTCCATCTAATAAAACTATATGTTGGTTGTTTTTTATGGGTTCCTTTTATTAGATATATATATATATATATATATCTATATATATATATATATATATATATATATATATATGTGTGTGTGTGTGTGTGTGTGTGATTGTGTGTGTGTGTGTGTGTGTGTGTTTGTGTTGAATCTTTTGGTCACCTTTATCACATACATATGCAATCGTCCTCGTCGTAATTATGGTAACCCGGGTTCGTTTCTCGCTACCGGATATCATAATTCTTCATAATTCTTGCACCTAGATCTCAAGGCTTTGTTGTGACAAGCGTATCCAGAAAAGTACAAAGAATTAGAAAAGTTAGGGGAGCAGTTGTGGCTATTATAATTACACACACACACACGCACGCATATATATATATATATATATATATATATATATATATATATATATATAATATGTATATATATATATATTCCCATATATATGGAACATTGCCGGTAGTGAGTTGTAAGCAAATCACACACACACTCACTTCACACACACACACACACACACACACACACATATATATATATATATATATATATATATATTATATATTATATATATATATATATATATAACCTTTCCTAACTCCTTAACAATATCCAGGACAGTTGTTCGGATATCTACAATAATGTTGAGGAAATTGAAATAGTTCAAGATTAAACTGACTTAATCAATAATACTGGTAATTCATTATATTGCCCTAAATCACTGGAGGGTCTACAACATGCTGTGCCAAAATATCAAGAAGATACGGCCGATATATGAAAAGATATCCAAGGATACTTATGTGACAAAGGATTTGAATTGGTTAGTAAGTGCCATATAAAAAAAAAGAAATTAATTCATTGAAAGAGCCAGAAAATAAGAAGACCAAATATCTTTGATGCTGGCAAATAAGGATTTTCGAACAACTTTGAATCGCAATAGCAGTGATCTGGAATCTTCTAACAAAGAAACGGAGGGTTTTGAAATGAAAATAGAAGCGAGTAGGGTGTGAAAATCGAGTTGTAAGTAAAAATCTTTTAACATTTCTGTTTATCATTTAAGTAATTAACTGCAATGAGTCTTGATTTTAGCTCATTTCTCCTGCTTTAGCAACATGCCTGAATTTCACTTTCGTCAATATCGGACAAGTCAGTTCGATCCTAGGAATGAAAAAAAGCTTTGTGAATCCCTTCCAGAGACACTGGAACATCCTCCTTTTTGGGGTTTTCGTCTCGCGTTTTCAATTTGAATGTTTCCTCTGCAGATGGCGGAAACAATATAAGAACCTTAAGAAATTGAGATTTAGGGCCAAAGCCGATCTTAACCTCAAATCCCCTCCAGAATTATGGGTTTTGTATAGTTTGGCTTCCCTCCCTCTCGTTCTTACCTGTTTTTCCTCAGAATTTTATGATCTTTCTATTACAATATTCTCTGCACTTAGTATTTTTTTCTACAATCTTTTCTGTAAGAAACAATTCTTTGCTGTTCTCAATTTTACTTGGGGGTGTTATTTCTTCTCTTTCAGTTCTGTTTTTGATTTTACGGCTCTTTTTCTTTTCTCTGCCACGATGGAGAGAGAGAGAGGAGAGAGAGAGAGAGAGAGAGAGAGAGAGAGAGTGTGAGAGAGATGAGAGGAGAGATTTCTCCACGTAATCTTGTTTTTGTGACAGAAAGCTCATTATTGTTGAATGTACTTGTTTTTTTTTTTTTTTTACGTTAGAAATAACTTGCATGCAATGGGAATTGTAGTCTATGATGAGTGAATATCTCCTGATAAGGACTCAAGTCTATACATTTAAAGGTCAGCACAAGGATATTCAGCCAACCAGAGAGTTGAGAAATGATTTAATCTCTTGAATAACAAGTCAACATGTAAAAAAATGCCTAAAAGTTTTTTTCGGGCACAATCGAGCTTTCTGCACAATGTATAATGCTGTATGATCGCCGCTGCCCCTCAAACCTTTCAGCCATGACCTGTCCTATAGCGTTGCTAAACGCACGATCGTGGCTAATTTTAAACATTAAATAAAAAAAAAAACTACTGAGTATAGAGGACTGCAATTTGGCATGTTAAAATGATTTGACGGTTGATGATCAACATACCATTTTGCAGCCCTCTAGCTTCGGTAGTTTTTTAAGATCTGAGGGCGGATAGAAAACTGCGCACGGACAGCCAAATACCCATCTCAGTACTTTCCTTTTATTTCAGAAACCTAATGTTTGCAAAGAATATTGATTTCATTTTTTTAAATTCCATTTTCATTATTATCTCAAACGTAATTTCCCTTACTCATTTGTTATTTCTTTGTGTTTTTATTTATTTCTGCATCCGCTTTAATCTCGTAAAAATATTTTCCAATTTTTTAGCCATATAAAACATTTTTTTCTTGTATTTTCCCCTCCCTCGGATGTCTGCTTTTATTCACTTCTTCCTTGTTTCCAAACATTTACTTTTCTCCTTTGTCGTTATCCTTCACGAGTCTAAGACATCTGGTGAAAAGTTGTTGCAAAAACCTAATGAAAACTTTAATAAAGTGAATATCTTGGATTGTAGATGTCTCGATATTTAATAGCTCGTGGGCAAACGTTTTTTGACGTTTAATTCAGTTTTGGATACTATGACCCGAAAAGTTAATACCTCGATTGACCTGAATTAAAGTTCTAGAAATGTTGACCTTCTCATCTGGATTACGAGTGATGAATATGCTCTATCGAACCTTTGGCATCGACGTACATATTTATCCCTAATGAAGTTGTATTGAATAGAAGAGTATGGAGTGTTCATGTGTGGTGGATTCGAACTGAAAGAGAGAGAGAGAGAGAGAGAGAGAGAGAGAGAGAGAGAGAGAGAGAGAGAGAGAGAACACCTGGAGCCAAATATATTCCTTCCTGAAATATCTCTTGATAGAAGCAATTTGTCTTCAATGTGTTTTTTTTTCACTATTCTTCTCCCGTTCTAGACCACCACCTTTTATTTACTATTTTTCCTCGCATTACAGTCTCCATTTATTGCCCTTACGGAAAGCATTGTTTCTTATATTTCTTTTTTTACATATAAATGTAAGTTGCCAGTTTTCATATTTAATATTATTACATTTTGATGCTATTTTTTTCCTAAATTTGGTAAGAGTTTCGAACTTTTTGGAAGAAGGTGATTGTGATAGCTTTGTTCATTAATTTAAGGCAATGATATGTATTTAAAAGATTAAGTCAGCCCTCTGATATTTATAAAAGAAATCATCAACGACAGTGCATTTGGGTAACTACGAGTTTTCGTGCTCTGCTGCTTGTGAAAAAAAAGAAAAAAAAAAAACACAGGAAACATAAAGAGTGCTGCGCAGTTTGGTAATCGCGCTGGAGGATTTACAGTTTCTGATAGACTGGCTACCTTATTCCCTTGAGTATACTGTTTTTTTTTTTTTTTTTTTTTGTCAGTATTTTTTTTTTAGTATACTGCTGCGAAGTAACGTAAAATTCCAATTTCAATTTTGTCTTATCCTTGATATTATTACTGTCTTTTACTTTGGGCTGTTCTTATCACCTCCCGGTTTACCTTACAAAAGCCCTCCAAGTAACCCGTCTAGCTTTTTAGGCAGTTTACTTATAGGTTACTGAGCTTTTGTGTCCCCACTGAGACTGTCTCTCTCCTGACTAAGAATTTATGTAGGTCATGAGGTTAAGGCTCCCAGCCAGTGTCGTCCTATCGTCTTCTGCTCCCAGTTGTTTGAGGGAATAGCGACCACCAGCGTTTTTCTGCATCCGCAGTTGAGGTTACCATTTCCCGTGATTCCCCCCGCCAAGAAGGTTTTTCGATCCCCAAAAAGATTGAGAGGTCGTTTTTTTCCAAAGCATTTTTCCTTTTTTTTAATTTCTGTAAACATTTATGGTCAGGATAGAGATGATGTTATTTTGAATTATTTAAGGTTTTCATGTATTTTTTGTGTTTTATTTAGCAAAATGTAGTTTTCGTATGTAATTTGTAAGTTTTTCACACTGGGAACATATATATATATGATAATGATAAAGTATTATTTTTTATGAAAGCATTAGTGAAAATAAGGACAACGTTATGCTTTTTTTTTATTTCAGAAAACGAATAATGTTATGCATATACTCTCCCTAGTGATATTTAACAGAGCCATTATAAATCACTCACCTGCTCATGATTTTTATTGGTTGAAGCGTTTTTTCCGTGTTGAATGACAATAGAAATATTCGATAAAACCGTTTCAATGGCTTTCAGTACTTCAATCAGAAAAAATATTTAATAAACAAGGTGTTGATGTAGCACACTGTACGGATAATATTCAATTTGTTATCACATTTGTATAAATAGATGAATGACCAACATCAACAATGTTTGCGTTTCGAAAAGGAAGTGAAGAGAGTGGGCGATATATGTTTAAATAATATAATTCAAGGATTAGGTCACTGGTTTACTTTCTCTATTTACTGAGGTTTCTTTGTATCCCTCAATAATAATAATAATAATAATAATAATAATAATAATAATAATAATAATAATAATAATAATAATAATATTAGTGTACTTAGGAAGCAGACCCTCTTTCAATCATACTTTATTAAAAGTAATGGCTACTTCAGC
Source organism: Macrobrachium nipponense (assembly GCF_015104395.2). Classification (NCBI taxonomy): domain Eukaryota; kingdom Metazoa; phylum Arthropoda; class Malacostraca; order Decapoda; family Palaemonidae; genus Macrobrachium; species Macrobrachium nipponense. The sequence continues at coordinate 62,478,355 of NC_087202.1, read as the reverse complement.
AGCGTTACACTTGTAGAGATTCTTCTCTATTTTGCGAATAGCGGCTTTTTCCGTGCTACTTAAACCAGGCTAGTAGAGCGCCTATAGATGTCATGGTCAAATACGGCTCAAAATAGGTGTATATATTTGAATTTTACAGATAAACGATGATACCATAATCTCAAGTCATTAACGCTTTTCTCTCTCTCTCTCTCTCTCATCTCTCCTCTCTCTCTCTCTATCTTCTCTCTCTCTCTCCTCTCTCTCTCTCTCTTAAAGCGAGCTCTCGTCTGGAGCTGCCAGACATCCTCGGGCTGGGAAGGTGAGGGTGGACTGATCTTGGTGCGTTGTTGTTGTTGTTTTTGATAAAGATCTGACCCCCCCTTGTGTGTCAGCACGGCTCTTGCTCACAGAGCAGCCCGTAATTCAGGATGGTGAGAGTGGTAATGGTAGGATATGGTCCCTTTATTTGGTGATAATGTATGAGTTGATGAGTGTGATATTGGAAAGAAACATTTGATGGGTAAGGTTTTGTCCAACCTTTTAAATCCCTAAGGTGGCCCTTCAGTGGTAGAAAAGTGCAATAGTTAGTGGAGTGTTGGCAGATCAGGGAGGCCAACAGATGGAAGAAGGAAGGGTGTTATGAGTCTGAGAGATTGCTAATTAGTTAGCTTGTGAGGTCCGTAACATTTGCCTTATCCCATTCCTATTTCGAGTGGGGAGGTAGTGTGTGTTGTTGATGCGTGAGCTGAAAGGATTGCTGTGCAACGAGGTGAGGGAGTGATGAAGATGACATAGTCGGGCTTCGCTTTCTGGATGTTTGGGTGATGAGGTTGATGTTGGCGAGTCTTTGTATCAGTCATGCACGTGGGTGGATGGTTCGCTGTTCTGTTGTTTTATGGTTTGTATGTGAGTTGGATAGAGGTATTGGGAGGTGTGAGGAGTCTTGACTGATGACACCGAGTTTTGCTATTCAGGACAGTGTCTTGCACCTACCTTGGTGGTGGGTAGGAGCATAGGAAGCCTGCAAGCTGTTGGGTGTTGTTTAGGATATGTCTTTTAGTTATTTAAGTGACTGATTTGTTCGTTTCATTCATGACTTTGTCTTAGTTGTTGTGTTTCTGGCAGTGTTAATATATAGTGTTCCAGTGGTTCTTCTGTATTTTGTGCGCAGTATTTACATGGTTTTGAGGGTTGCTTTCTATTCTTTGCCATGTGCATTGGTATACTGAACCTTAGCTGACGTATTATTACCGCTAGTGCTCGTGCCATGTTCTTCGGTAATGCTGTGTGGTTGGAGTTGTGTGGTGTCTACATACCATTTTGCAGTCTTGGAGCCTCCGAAGATGGCTCTCCTGATTCTGCTTTCCTCTTGTGTTTGGCAGTATGCTGCCGCTATGCTTTTTAGTTGGGTTAGTGAGTGGTTGATTTTGATGTTTGACATTGTTTATGTGTAGCCCGCTTTTTGCCAGGGAATCTGCTTCTCATTTCCTTGCATTTCTACAGGCTCGGACCCAGTTGAGAGTTATTTGTCTGTTTTCTGTTTTGGTGGAGTTTTGCTTAGTGCCCATATGCTCGTTAGGAGTTTGATGTTTTCTTTCGCGTTTGCCTTTTGTGATGGCTTGTATTGCTCCTTTCGAGTCAGTGTGTATTGTAGTGTTACCCAGTCTGTGTTGGGAGTCTTCCAGTGCTTTGGCGATGGCCTATCAGCTCTGTCTGTAGTGTGGAGGCATTGTCGGAGAGCCTCCATCTCCCTTTGAGTGTTGTTGAGTAGACTCCTGCTGCTGCCGCTGGACGCCTGAGGTCTACTGATCCATATGTAAAGTATATGTTTGTGGCAGTTGTCAACTGTATTGCTTCTTGTGCTGCTTGCTTTAGCTGTTGGGTGGTGCATGCTTCCTTGCTTGCTGGAAGAATTGTGTAGTTTGTGTTAAAGGGTTCTGGTTCCCAGGGTGCTGTTCAGTTGTATTCACTGTGGGGGTGTGTCTTCCCTGATGGCTGCAGCATGATTTTGCATGCCTACTCTTCTCAGTGTATCTAGAAGGTTGCCAGTATATGTTTTTTGGGAGGGTCCTAGCTCTTCATGAGAAAAAATGAATTTCCTGATCTCCTTTTTTTGAGTGGAACCGTCTCTGTCATTTTTTAAGGTTTTTTAGCAGGATGGATGTGTTTCTCTGATCTATCCTATGAGTCAGAGATTGTAGTTTTGTTACATGTCTCAGGATGCATAGGTTGGTCCCACATTGGTGCTCCTGTAATGAGTCTTTAAGGCGTTGTTTTGGATTACTTACCAAAACAATTTTTTTGTTCAGTACTTGTGAGATTGGTGATGGACTGGTGGGGCATACTCTACCGTTGATCTTAATGTCTGTATGTAGAAAATTCTGAGGGCATGGTATACGGCTCCCTGCCTTAGCGAGGTGACTCTTTTTTCATGGTGTTTTGTCTGCATTTGAGTTTTTGCTTAAGTGTTTCTATTTCTTTGCATGGTGAGAGTTGTATGTTTGATGTTTGACTCCTAAGTACATGAAATTGTCTACGCATTCGATGGTTTCTCCCATGAGTTGTATTGGGTTCAGGTCTGTATTGTATTTGATTGCCATTGCCCTTGGTTTTTTTGTTGCTGTGTTGATTTTTAGTCCTAGGACTGTGCATTTGTTTCATCTGTGTTATTATTGCGATTTGCATGTTTTGGTGGGCTCTATGCCTGTCTGTGGTGACCAAGCACACATCATCTGCATATATGAATATTTCAACTCCATTTCGCAAGTTGCTGTTGGCCAATTTCTCCATTAGTATGTTGAAGAGGAAGGGCTGAGTATTCCTCCTTGAGGTGTTCCATTTTCCAGATTGAGGAATTTGGAGGTTGCTCCTTGAAAGGTAACTCTGGCTTGTCTGTCTTGCATGTATCCTTTGGCCCATGCTAGAAGGTTGCCTTTAACTGCTTTGTCAGCTAAGGCTGCCAGGATGGCAGCCGCACTGGCAAGTTCGTAGGCTTTTTTCTAGGTCGAGAATACTACGATTGCTTTCTTGTTATTTATTGTGGCCATCACTCTGCTAGAAATTCCTGTGTGCCAATCCCCTCTTTGTAGGCATATAAGCGGTGGTGTAAGGGTCCTGTTTTCCACAGCAATCTGTTTAACACCATTCTCTCTGCCGTCTTTTCTGTGCAGCTGATGAGAGAAATGGGTCTGTAGGAGTTGGGCTCCTTTGGTTTGGGAAATGGTGGTTGTGTTTTGCACTTTTGCTACTTGGTGCGGTGTCTGCCCCATGCTTGTCTCCTATTAGCTGGCGATGGTGAGTCTTCGTTTTCATTGTTGCCTGAGCCAGTCTCAAGCCACTTTCTTTCGAGTCCGTCTTCTTCACGGTAATGGGAACTCATGATGGCTTTGTAGTACAGCTTGATTATCCTGCGGGCGGGGCTGTGGGCTCTCACTACCGTACCGTTTCTCCAGGGCTGCGCGGACTTCCTTGCTGATTAATTTATTTGAGTACCCGTTTATTCACAAGTACTTGGGAAGGCATAGTCAAGTTCCTGTTGAGTGTACTGACAGGTCGAGCAGTGGGAGAGGGCCCTCCTGACGAAGGCCCTGATGGTGGTGCTTTTGAATCTGGCGGGGCACTCGCTGTCTCAGTTTGAGAAAACAAAGTCCTAAAAGTGGTCTTCTTTGTGTGACTGAAGTACGGAGACCGTCTTCCGTCTTGCTTACAAGGACGTCGAGAAAGGGAGCTGATCGTCGGAGCTGTGTTCGACTCTGTAATTCAGCACACTACACTGCTGAAATGTTGACGGAGGGCTTCTACCTCATCCTCGGCATTGACTTGCACAAAGATAGCGTCATATAACGTCCATATCTGCGGGGTTTTTGCTGCATCCTGGCGAAGACCCGTTCCTCCACGGTGGGCCCATATACAAGTTAGCGAGGAGGACTCCCAGTGGGGAGCCCATCGCCAAGCGTCCATTTTCGCAGAACATCTGGCACGGGGTGGGTGGGAAAAGGGGTGCCTCTTCGTGCCAGATCTCCAGCAGCGTACAGAGCGAGGCTTCTGGATGTTGAGGGGTGCTGGTCGAATGATTCCTGTAGACACGATCAAGGATTATATCCATGGTTTTCGTCGACAGGCATGTTCGTAAATAGGGACTCCACGTCCACGAGGGAATAATCCGGTACCAGGGGCATCCTTGATTGGGCTTCTAAGAAAAACTCTGCCGAAGAATGCAGGCTGTACCCACTCGGGATGTAAGGGGTCAAAATTTGGTTGAGGCGTTTCAGCCAAGGCATATGTAGGGGAGGGCATCTGGCTGATGATCGGCCGGAGGGGGATTCCTTGTTTGTGGGTTTTTACATTATCATATAAATAAACCCAGGCTGTAGGCTTCCTGTATGGGCGGGTGGCCACCAAGGCGGTGCACAGCAAACGCCCATTTCAACCCATTAACGTTCGGCCACTCGGAGTTCATGGCGCCCATCACATTACAGGCGCCACTCATGGGCGGGTCCAGGCAGGTCCAAGGCCGGCTGCAGGATATGCTGCAATGCAACCATCGGCTTGAGGAAAGTGGCTTGAGATCTGGCTCAGCAACAATGAAAACGAAGACTCACCACCAGCCAATATAGACAAGCATTGGGTAGACCCCCTGCTGTCAACCACAGATATAAGGAGGATGACACCGCACCAAGATCGGTCACCCTCAGCTTCCCAGCCCGAGGTATGTCTGGCAGCTCCAGACGAAAGCTTGCTTTAAGAGAGAGAGAGAGAGAGAGAGAGAGAGAGAGAGAGAGAGAGAGAGAGAGAGAGAGAGAAATCGTTAATGACTTTGATGACTATGGTATCATAGTTTATCTGTAAAATTCAATATATACACCTATTTTGAGCCTGTATTTGACCATGACCTCTATAGGCGCTCTATTAGCCTGTTTAAATAGCACGGAAAAAGCCGCTATTCGCAAAATAGAGAAGAATCTCTACAAGTGTAACGCTGCTTAAGTAGCCATTACTTTTAATAAAGTATGCTTGAGAGAGGGTCTGCTTCCTAAGTACAATAATAATATAATAATAATAATAATAATAATAATAATAATAATAATAATAATAATTGTGATGTTAATATTTGGTATGACTAGGAGACGGAATACCTTAATTTATAACAACACTGATAGTGATAAAGTCAATTATTTTGATTGGAAAACAGATCTGATGCCATTCTCACATAAGAATTCTATTGTAAAATTCCTCGGGGTTTTAATGCCTCAGATCTGCTTATTGTTGTGAAAAGTAATATTTATTTAGTCTCGGTTATCTGTATTGCAGTTTTTAGTATTGCAGATGGGACAATTTCCATAACTTTATGAATTCTTAGTTTTCGAAAATTCCATAAAATTCTAAGTATATAAAACAACGGAATATCTAGTCTAAAATCTAAAATAATAACAATAATAATAATAATAATAATAATAATAATAATAATAATAATAATAATAATAATAATAATAATAATAGTAATAATAATAATAATAATACATATGAATCCCCTTATGGGCCTGGTCAACTAGACAAAGATTTTGTCTAGTTTATCGTCCGCTACCTTCTGCAGCAGCCATTAACTTGATATTTCCTGTAGTATAATTTGACATTCCCTTCCATGCCGAGCAGCAGTGTTTGCTTGCTCTTTGGCACTACCTTCGAAGGAGTCTCCTTTCTCCGTCCGTCCCACGTCTATGGCTCCTGATTGCAGATGACAGTGCTATTTTTCGCACTTATTATCCCATCAATTTTTTAGTCTTACATAAACGTTGTATGGTAGGTTACATTGCCAAGAATATCATGATTCAGCATTGGGATTTGAAGTTATATGTAATGAATCTCTCTCTCTCTCTCTCTCTCTCTCTCTCTCTCTCTCTCTCTCTCTCTCTCTCTCTCTCTCTCTCTCTCTCTCTCTCTCTCTCTCTCTCTCTCATTAACATAGGTGCTTTTGATTTCTATTTTGTATATGTAAGTCACTCGTTATTTCATTATTTTTTAAATGAAATGGGGTATGTCTAAAATTCCTCTCTCCTCTTTTTCCCGAAACTTATTTCATTCGTACCAAGCAGAATACGTGTATTCAGTAATGTTTCCAGCCTAAGAAATAATATGTGCCAACTAGTAAAATGGGTTTTCTGTATGAAAATTAGAAAACCTAAAGCGTACTGGAGAGATATAAATAATGGGGATGGGATTAGCAACTTTTTTTTAATGTTCTATTGCGAGCTCACGGAAAGTAGTTTAGTTCCAGGCTTATGAGCCTTATTATTTCCCGCGGGGAAGAAAGCTTATATTTAGGCACAACTTGTTATACTTTGTTTGGAGGCAGGGCCTTGGGGCTAAAGTGGTACTTCCTTTGTAATTTTATTGCGAAAAACCGGGAGGTGGTCTCTTGATGTAGCCAAACTTTGCATAGGGAAATATAATGTCTGTACAATTTTACGAACATGCAAATAAGACATGAACTGTACAATTCTTGTGGGAGTTTATTTCATTGGAAATAATCAGTTTTTATCAAAACATTTCTTTCAAATGGAGAGGCTGTGTAGTCGATAGATGTGGTATATAAATTCCTTAGTTTACAAGTCGATAGAACGACAACGATAAAGGTTTTAGGTGCGAAAACCCTTCTTACCAACTCCATTGAAAGTGGGATATGTATTAACATACTTCAAGGTTTTACCAAGAAAAATGTGAAATTTGCTATAAATTGTTGTTTGGTGTGATGTTCGTATATGTAAATTTTTGCATAATTTAAATGTAGACATTACATGAACAAGTTGTGTTAGTGTGACTAATCGATTAACAAACTATCCTTCTACTGTTTACATTGGATAAATATGAAATCATTCGCGGTTTTCCACAATGCTCTCCTTCTTTGTCAAGATTAGTTATCTGTGTTTAAAATGTCTCCTATTTCTTTTGTTAATTTACAGTCATTTCACTCCTCCTTTTATATGATATGGATTGAACTTTCAAGACTAGAATTAAATGTTCGTGTCATTGGCTATAAAAGGAATGGTATTAAAGCATAGATAATTAGGGATAACTAAGGCATTGTGCTTGAATATTTTTTTCAGATACAAAAACAATCGTATTCCAACAGGGCTCCCTGAATGCGTTTGTATTAACGCAAAATATCGATGTTGTAACCAGTTATGAATATTGTAAAACAAAATGAGTAGATAGTGACACTTCATTGAAATCAATAAACAGTAATTTGCGTTTTCATTTTACCTTGGGAATTAAAGTGCTCATAACATGAAGCAGCAATATTTAGTTATATATAGAGAAATAAAGCATCCAAGTACAAAGTACAGAGTATCGTTACATTCCTATTACTAACCTCATGTGGACATTCACAGATTACCACTTCTGACAAAATCATCACTATATATGCCTCCCTAAACTTCATATTTAAAGCTCTAATTATGCCATCCTCAACTCCCTACGTTTCTTCATCATACTACCACAGTGCTAAGCCTGTCCCGAGGCTCATACCCTCACTCGTAGTCCTAACAAAGTTGTGGGATACTTCATACTTCTTATGCCTTTATTTTATTAAGTAAGCGCATGTGTTGTTTGTGAATATTTTTAACACATTTCTTAGTTAAGTACTTGCTTAAAAGGTGAATAGTATGCTAACATCTATTTCTGTGTCTGTACAAAAGAAAGGGACGTTATGCAGTATGAATAATGGTGAACGTAACGAGGGATACCTGCACTGAATAATTCCTAGTTCTCTGTTGCATAAACTAGAAAAGATTGGAATGTTTATTTATTTACATTTTCACTTTTAGAAGTAATTGGTGGCGTCTGGCATCTGACTTATTTGTTTTCTTGGCTGTTTCCTGTTGCAATTGCTTTTCGTGAACATTGTGTTTATCTGTCCCTTCGGTCTCTCCTTGACTGCCGTGTCTTGCTGACCGCAAAGGAAGTCTTTTATTCATTTGTTTCATCATTTTCCTCTCTCCCTCTCTCTTGGGAAAAGACTCCTTTTCGTGTCTTTTCACAAATGTTCGTTTGTAGGTTTCTCTTTGTCAGTCTTTAACAAGCTGTGTTTTTTCTCTAGTAAACCATTTTTTGAACCCTTCTTATCTGAACGTTCTCTCTCAAAGCTTGTATCACCTTTCACTGTCTTGTACTTAGGAAGCCGTTGATATATTAGCACAGTCCTGAAATAGAGAAAGCGGGATATCTTCGTCAGGAATGGAACGGGATCTTACCATTCCTTCTAAACTGAGTGATGCATTATACGGGGAAAATGGAGAAAATTGGAGTGGAAGGGGTTGTGGGGGGAGTGGGGCGTTATAGAGAAGCCTATCTGTTGTTTGGGTGTGTTTCGCAAGTTCGCCTGTGGCCTAGAGAGCACATACATTTGGTAGTGGATGAGAGAGAGAGAGAGAGAGAGAGAGAGAGATCTTTAGGGACAGACTGACTGGTTTGTGTTTACTTGAATGGTTTTCAGAAGGAAGTTCTGACTTAGGAATACCTAAATGAGTTTTATAATGTTTACAATACATATTTTCTGAGACTGGTTGTTGTCATTCCCCACCCCGTTCTCCCCGTTAGGAAAGAATTAAGCCCTTCTCCATGATGTACTATCGACAAGAAAAGTCAAGATACAGTTTTCTTAAATCTTTGTATATGTATTGCTCAATAATGCCACTCGTGGCAACTCTAGAAAAAGGACGAAGCTTCAAACTCATCGTGTTTGTTGCATTTTAGATTTCCAGGAACTTTAAACCTTAAGGATTCTGTAGAAGTCCTATAATGATTTGTACTAGAATATAGTACCAACCTCTAAATTATTCATCAGTGTTGGTTTAGTAATGTCAGTTCAGAGTAGAGTATTAATCATCCGTCTTTAAAACCTACGTGAAACCTTATAAGTGACGTTATGACGCTAAAATGAGGTAAAATGCATGCGTAATTGGAAATGGGTAAATATATATTTTTAAAGTATGTTTTAGAATTGGAGAGAGAGAGAGAGAGAGAGAGAGAGAGAGAGAGAGAGAGAGAGATTATAGTATTGGTGATGGACTTGTGATGGGGAAAGTCAGAGAAAAGAGCAGTGAGTCGCCAGAATCGGTGCACAAATACCTGGGAACAGGGTGATATGACAGCCAAGATCGGGACCATAGTATTCAAGTTAATTCTCTAAGAAATTCATACCCTAATTTCGATTTCATTCAAAAGTTGCCGTACATTCACAGATTGTAAAAAGAAGTGGAAATTTTCAGCCACAGACAACGGTCATTCTTGCTTTCTTGATAGTCTCTACTTTTGAAAATCAATTTCCATTCACAAATCGTTCATGAAAAAAAAACCTGTGTAAAGTAAAAATATTCATTGCTACAAATCACTCGATATCTATAGCACAGGCGATGAAAGTTGTATATCGTGCAAAAAATGCTACTGTGTTGGGAGATCTTTCAGTCTCGTGGCGACGTTATGCAGCCTTGTTAGCTGTGTAGGCTAACTTCGAACTTCTTGTAGTGGAGCAAAGCCAGAAAATCTTCGAGTTGGTAGGCTACTTTAACCATGATGAAGATTTCCTTTTAATGACAGTAGCTTTGTAAACAGCTACTAGCGCTCGATCCATGTCAGTGTCAAAGTCATGAAAGTGTGAAAGCCGTTACGCCAGTCAGTGACGTGTACTTTCCTGTCCGAAGCATTCGGGCTCCTCACATTATAGAGAATACTCTTGCAGATTTATCTAGATTTGCTCAACCTACCTTAGCCGTCATAACATTAACTGCCATTGATGGCTGCTAACTTTAAACACTTTGGAAAACAAACTTAAATTTTCAGGAACTATAAAATGATGACCATTACCGTTTATGATGATGCAAAATAATTCTGTTCATAGAGAAAAACGAGTAGATATTGTTGCCGTGATACAGAGTAACGCAACCAGCGAGACCCCATTCTATCTTCCAGGTCTCTATGAACAAATCCATCTGAGAAATTCCAATTACTTCGGACATGAACGTTTTTGCTTTGCAGATTTAACATATATGATATCTTTTGCAGTGTAAATTTACCGAGATTATGTGTTTTCTGTAAAAAAAAAAAATTAGTAATTAGACGAACGAAAGCTACTTTATCGCGGAGTAAGAGCTATTTGTTTCTTATTGATATCTGTTTAGTTTTATCTTTTTTCTTCTTATAATGCAGTTTATATACTGTATTATTATTATAGTGATATTCTTCTTCTTCTTCTTCTTCCCAGCTTTTTCCCTCCCATTTTTTATATGGGTCGCCGTTTCGGATGAGCCGTTTCCATCTATTTCTATCTTGCGCTTCTGCCTCATCAATTCCCTTCTCATGTAAATCTCCTCTCACACAGTCCTTCCATCTCTTTCTTGGTCTCTCCCTCTCTTTCTTCTTCCTTGCACCTCCACTCCCATAGTATGTCTCCCAGCGTGGTCCTCAATCTCTCTAACAGGTGTCCATACCATCTCAGCCTCCCCTCCTGCACTTTCTTTGATACTTCCACCACCTTAGTTGACCCCCCTTATATAGTCATTTCTGATCCTATCCACTCTTGTTACCCCAGACATCCACCTAAGCATTCTCATTTCTGCCACATCCATCTTCTTCTGCTCTGCTTTTTCTCATGCTGCTGTTTCCGTACCATACAGCATTGCTGTTCTTACCACCACCGTCTTGTGGAAATTTTCCTTTTAACCTAAGCGGCACTCTTTTGTCACAAAGAACTCCCGAGGCCGCTCTCCAGTTGTTCCAGCCTGCCTGTACCCGATGTTTTACTTCTTCTTCCATACTTCCTCCAGCGTTAACAAAAGATCCCAATACTTAAACTTATCAACTCTCCTTATTTGCTCTCCACCAAGCTGAATACTTTCTCTATCATCCCCCTCAGTGGTGGTACACATATATTCTGTCTTGGATCTACTTATTCTCATTCCTCTGTCCTCCAGTACTTGTCTCCATCTTTCCAATTTCACTTCCAGATCTTCCCTGCTCTCTGCACACAGAACAATATCATCCGCATACAATATGTTCCATGGTACTGTCTCCCTTACTTCCTCTATTATAACATCCATCACTATGTTGAAGATAAATGGGCTCAGAGCCGACCCTGGTGTAATCCTACTCTCACCTCAAAACCTTCTGTCTCCCCAACACTGCTCCTCACTCTGGTAAATAACATTCCGGTACATCTCTTGTATCAATCGCACATACTTCTCTGGCACCATCTTCTCCCTCAGGCTCCTCCATACCTCTTGTCTCGGGACTCTGTCATAAGCCTTTTCAAGGTCAATGAATACCATATGTAGTCCCTTTGTCTTCCCCCGAAATTTCTCCATTATTTGCCTCAGACAAAATATACCATCTGTTGTTCCCCCCTTCCCTTCATAAATCCCATCTGCTCTTTACCTATTTGTACTTCTTCTCTCAGTCTAGCATCTATCATCCTTTCCAGTATCTTCAAAGTGTGGGACATCAATTTAATGCACCCTATAATTACACTCTTGGACATCGCCTTTCCCTTTAAAAATTGGGATCAATATACTCCCACGCCACTCATTTGGTATCTTTTCCTGTTCAAGGATCTTTATCATAAGATCGTACAGTATATCCATCCTTTCATCTCCTAATGCTTTCCATGCCTCCACCGGGATCATGTCTGGTCCGGTTGCCTTCCCATTCTTCATCTTCTTCAGTGCATTTAGTACTCTTGCCTAGAAAACTCATTACCATGCCATGTTCCACTTGCCCATCCTCTCTTATTAGTCTATTATTTTCTTCATTTAACAACTGTTCGAAATATTCTTTCCATCTCTTCACAATGTCCTTCCTCCTTTCTAAGCACTACACCCTCTTGATTCTTTATTTGTTTGATGTGTGTTATCTTTGGTGCTCTTATTTCTAGCCTTTGATAGCTTCATCATCTTCTTTAATCCTTCCTTTGTCCCCAGCTCATTATACACATCATCATACGACTTTTGCTTTAGCTTTGGGCTACCACCTTTTTCACCACCTTGTTTTTCTCTCTGTACCTATTTCTGTCTTCCACTGACTGTGACTCTTCCCATCTTTTCTTTGCCTCCTTCTTATCTTTTACTACTTTCTCAATGTCTTCATCCCACCACCAACTATCCTTTTCTTCCCATATGATACCAGATGTCTCTCCTAGCAGCTCCTTTCCATGCCTTCTTATTACTGCTGCATTTCGTGCCCACCATTCTGAACATCTTCAATCCCTATATCAATATCCTCCAAAACCCTCCTCTTAAACTCTCTCTTCTTATCCCCTTCCTTCTGTAATTCGTACCATTTAATTTTCCTTATCCCTTTAGCTTTGGTTTTTCTTTCCCTTTTCAACTTCAAGTCCATACATAGCAGCCTGTGTTGGGGGGCTACATGGTCGCCTGGAATAACTTTGCAGTTCTTGACCTCCACCAGATTTATCCTTTTATACAAGAAATAGTCTATCTGGGAGAATCTTCCCCCACTCCTATATGTTATTAGGTGTTCCCTTTTCTTCTCAAAAAATGTGTTTACTATTGCCATGTCGAATGACACAGCAAAGTCCACTACACTCTCTCCTTCTGGGTTTCTCTCCCCAATTCCATGGCCCCCATGCACCCGCCCAATCGCCTCATTTTCACTTCCGACATGGCCATTCAAATCTGCCCCCCCAACTATCACCCTCTCATGCTCGTCCAGTTCTTGCATTATTCCATCCATGTCTCTCCAGAAATTTCCCTTCTCTTCTTCTGTGCAACCAACTTGTGGTGCATATGCGCTTATAATATTCAGAATCTCTCCTCCATAACATATCTTCCAATCTGATGATACGGTCATTCTTTCTGTGCACTTCTATTACCGAGTTCTTTAGTTCACTAGACAGTACTATGACAACTCCATTTCTACCTTGTTTTATTTGCTCCACTATAATATAGCTTATATACCATCTCCCAACTCTTTAGCTTTATTTCCTTTCCACCGCGTTTCTTATGCACACACACAACATCTACTTTCTTTTCTCTCATCAAGTCAGCCAATTCTCTACCTCTCCCAGTCATGGACCCAACATTTAGCTGACATACTCTGAACCCAATGTGAGCTCGCTTCTTTAGCTGCACCCGCTCCTGATGCAGTAGCCCTCGCCTTACCACAGAGTTAGGGCGATGTCTCTGTGCGTCGTTTACGGAGTACGCCCTAGCATTACCTCTTTCCATATTTCGGCTCATTCCATTTTTGGTTTTGGCACAGATTTTTACAGCCGGATGCCCTTCCTGACACCAACCCTCCCTATTTATCCGGGCTTGGGACCGGCACCCATAAGGACTTGG
>NC_087202.1:62450024-62462524 GCF_015104395.2 Macrobrachium nipponense | reverse complement strand
CATATATATATATATATATGTATATATGTATATATACAGAAAAATATTATGATCCTATAATCTTTGCGGTCTACTTTAGAGGTCCACAGAAAAAGTCATACAAGATCTCTATGTCTTGTGATTTCCTTATATAACGAAGAATCTGATGGAGTAATGACAGTAAAGATAAAATAATTTTTCCTCGATCCTTTACATATTTCAAAGGGATTTTAATGAAATGCATCAGATGTTTCACCAGTTTGGCTTCATATTTCAAGCAACTGACAAACAAACAATTTGTCGAGGGCAGGATGAAAGGAACGATTTGAAAGTAATGGGAAAAAGCTGTATTTGGAATAATTGAGCATAATACGCTGAGCTTACGGACACACGTATTTTTAAAAGCCAGAGTGACCTCTTGACTTGACAATTTCTTCTCTTTACGATACGCAAAGTCACTACAAATGCTTTATTCCAAATTAATAACAAATTAACAAGTCCCAACTTCCCCTGGGTATATGGGCATTCAAGCTAATACGCAGTAGATTAGGGTAAAAAAAAGTTTAACCTAAATCCTCCCCCCCCCCCCCCCCCACACCACACACCACACACAGAGGAAATGTAATTTAGCTCACACATACATGATCTATAGATTTCAAAATATTGCTGAAGCTGGAATTGAATCATCCTGAAGATAAGACTATTCATATTCAAGCAAAAAGTAACAGAATTGACCATGTATGCATAATGTATTAGCTGAAATAGGATTGCTTCATTCTTTGCGGCAGTGTCATTTTGGTTAACCTTTCCTCAACCTGCTGTGTGTGGATTATATGCTCTCTATTTGGATTCAGTGCCACATGTAGTGACAAGCGTATTTAAAAAGCGTAGGGAAATCGTGAATTTAAGAGGTCATTGTAGCTAATTTTTATTGTATAAGAGCCTGTGTGTGTATATGTGTGTGTTAATGTTTTTTTGTGCATTATTGCTTGCTTCTAAATGTACCTACGAGTGTCGAGATTAAAGGAAGTTACGCGGTCGTTATTGGAAGTCAGCATTGGGGAACCATAGGTATTGGGAGGCCGCTGGATACTACATTGTTTCAGCCTTTGTCCTATGTTGCTTTTAAATGGCATCTGCTGGTTTATTTCAGGCAACGTTAATAACTCTCTTTTAGGGAAGACAGAAGCTGTCAATTAAAAGGATACTTGATATTAAAAAAATGCAATGAATATCGCCATAAAAACATTTATTTTATCGGAAATATATTTTTGAGGTTGAAGAGCTAATGTAGTTCAGTCGCGTGGTAAGCAATTATCCTACAAAAAAAAATTAATGGAATATTTTTAGGTTTCACAATTATATATATATATATATATATATATATATATATATATATATATATATATATATATATATATATATATATATAATAAGCAAGATCAAGAATGCCAGATGGTTAATTGTCAAAAGAGTAAAAAATTAAAAGAGATAATCCAGGATTATCGGATATCACACGGTCACAAACCTAACCGAAATTACAAAGTACCTTACAGTCCAAAACATGTAAAAACTGAATATATTAATGTTTGTTGCTTATATTTATCTACAACTTTTTTTTATAAAGAAAGCATCAAGTTTAAATAAACCAAGACTTAAATTTAGAACATTTCTATTATTTGACTTGATGAAACAAGATTCAATGATATTCCTTTTAACTGTGTCATTACATGGGATTAAGGCTCTGCTTGACTCCATTTTATAGGATGGTCTAAATGTCTCATATGGACGAATAATGTATTCGTATTTGCCCAGTTCTCACAGAATATTGAATGTTGTTTGAGAGCGTTGTGAAAGAGATTACCGGTCTGTCCGTAATAGACTTTATCACACTTTTTGCAAGGAATTTCCTATATGCAGCCTGGAAGATCTTTAGGAGAATTTTTTTATTATTACACTAAATAATCATTTTAAAGCTTTTTAACATTTATGTTAAAAAGCTTTAAAATTCTAGGAATCTTCTTAAAAACCTTTCATCATAGGGTAAGTTTAGAATTTTATGCTTACTAAATTCAAGTTTGTCATTAGTTGAATAAAATGTTTTTCTGGCTCTTTTTTATGCCACATCTATAAATGCCCTTGGGTATTTAAGTTTCAATGCAATATCATAAATAGTTTAATTTCGCCTCAATAAACTGCGGGCTACAGACACGTAAAGCCCTTAGGAACATCCCAGAAAAAACAGAGAATTTAACATTTTGATGGTGATTGGAGTAGTAATGAACAAAAGAGGCAATGTTAGTTGATTTTCGAAAGACTGAAAAGGTGAATTTTCCATCATTTCTATGGACAGTTACATCAAGAAAATTCAAATTACAATTCTTTCTTCCTCTACAGTAAATTTTATAGAAGGGGCTAAATTATTGATCTTATTAAGGAATTCCTGGAGATTTCGTGAACTGGCCGATACAGGAGGATATCATCCACATATCTAAACCAAATAACTTTTTTGGGGCAAAATTCTTGGTAAGAGTTTTGTCTCAAAAAATTCCATGTAAATATTGCTAAGGACAGGAGATAAGGGATTACCCATAGCCATGCCAAACTTTTGTACAAAAAAATTCCCCATTAAAACAAAATTTACTATCTTTGATACATAACCTTATGAGACTAATGAGGTTTGCTACAGTTTACACCGCAATGTGCCTCCCTACCTTATATGTATGGTTTAGTCAAGACACATAAAATCAATAACCCTAGCAGACCAATCATTAGTTCATTGGGCTCAGTTACGTATAATTTATCTAAATGGCTTGTAAAAATTCTTACTTCTTTCGTAGGAAACATTTCTAACACGAATGTTAAAAACAATGTTGATTTATAAACAAATTGAATAGTTTCAATTTGAATTTTGATTTTAATATGGTTAGTTTTTGATGTTGTCTCTTTATTTACAAAAGTGCCTGTATGACTTACTTGAATATTTGGAGGAGAAATTAGAACGTCATTGACATTCCCTTAAGTGTAGCAAACTCATTAGTCTCATAATGATATGTATCAAAGATAGTAAATTTTTTTTTAATGGTGAATTTTTTGAACAAAAGTTTGGCATGGCTATGGTTAATCCTTTATCTCCTGTCCTTAGCAATATTTACATGTAATTTTTTTGAGACAAAACTCTTACCAAGAATTTTGGTCCAAAAAGTTATTTGGTTTTAGATATGTGGATGATATCTTCTGTATTTGGCCAGTTCACGAAAATCTCCAGGAATTCTTAATAATCTCAATAATTTAGCCCTTCTATAAAATTTACTGTAGAGGAAGAAAGAAATTGTAAGTTTGACTTTTCTTGATGTAACTGTCCAAAGAAATGGTAGAAATTTCACCTTTTCAGTCTTTCGAAAATCAACTAACATTGCCTCTTTTGTTCATTACTACTCCAATCATCCATCGAAATGTTAAATTCTCTGTTTTTTCTGGGATGTTCCTAAGGCCTTTACGTGTCTGTAGCCCGCAGTGTATTGACACTGAAATTAAAAACTATTTATGATATTGCATTGAAACTTAAATACCCAAGGACTTTTATAGATGTGGCATAAAAAAAGAGCTAGAAAAACATTTTATTCAACTAATGACAAACTTGAATTTGTAGTAAGCATAACATTCTAAAATTACCCTATGATGAAAGGTTTTTAGATATTCCTAGAATTTTAAAGATTTTTAACATAAATGTTGTTTTCAGTAATAGATATTCCTAGAATTTTAAAGCTTTTTAACAAAAATGTTTTCAGTAATATTAATGTCAGGAGTTTAATAATGAAAAATTTTCCTAAAGATCTTTTTCTCATTGTTTCAGATCCGTCTTCAATTACGTATGAATTTGACGTCAGTTTAGTGTCAAACGTTACTTATATGTAAATAATGTTTCACTCTACCCTGAACTGACGTTACCAAACCAACATTAAACGAATAATATAGAGCCTGTTTCTACATTCAACTAAAAATGATTATAGACCTCTGCAGAATCTTTATGGTGTAAAGTTAATGGAAATCTAGAAAGCAACAAACGCTATGATTTTGAAGCTCCGCCCCCTTTCTAGAGTTGCCAGGTGTGGCATTATTGATAATATATGTCCGAAGATTCAAAAAACTGTATTTTAACTTTCCTTGCCGGTTGTGATATGACGTTTTTTATCACTTCGTTTCGTTCACGTCAATTTTGCTCTATAGAAAATAGTTTTACTCAATTACATAACATGATGTTCTAAAGATATCAGTGAGTGTTTTTAACGTCATAACATAAGATTTCTTCCATCTTCGAAAAGAAAATTAGTTTAATAAGACATGAATCGTACGTCATAACATAAGATTTCTTCCATCTTCGAAAAGAAAATTAGTTTAATGAGACATGAAAATCGTACAGTCTCTCTCTCTCTCTCTCTCTCTCTTCTCTCTCTCTCTCTCTCTCTCTCTCTCTCTCTCTGGTATATCAAGTGTTGTATACACGAGATATTCCTCTTAGTCTTCCTGCAAAGAACTGATGATAATCGTTGGCAAGTCTTGAAGAAACGTGTCTGTAAAAGTGAAATAAACTGCATGCGGTCCCGAAGAAACCGACAGGTCAAATGTAATAAATAACATTATTTGAACAGATAATATATATATCTGTAAATAGAATCCATGACCTGAGGGGTCATGGGTGAATTAGGAGCGTCCTCCGTGACTAACAGAAATCTAGATCACGCTGTGCAATGCCCGCAGTAGCCTGGTTTACGTTTGTTTGAAAACATCATCGATTCATGCATTTTGCTAACCTTTCATAACACCTTCCATGGGCCATGAACGGTTGACTTGTTAACCTGTGCCGGAAACTTGTAACTTCCTAGCCGGCGGACTACGTATGTTTTTTTATGTGAATCGCTGAGATAGCTAATGTTTCGCTATCGACGTGATGCTTTAAGAATCAGTTCTATTCTAGTGATCTAACTGAAGTGTTGTTGATCAAGAGTCGATCGTCCAGTATTCTGGGGGTGAGTTATATAGTCTTAATCTTCATTCATTACAGGAATCAATCTTCAACCACGAGTTCTCGCCCGCAGACTTTTTTTTGGGGGGCTCGTTGTTGCTAATTGTTTTTTCTTCCAGGAGTTCTCCGTATAATATCTTTATCAAATTACCACCTGTATTATTAGTATCTTTTTTGGAGCGGGGATTTTCCTATTATTTTGCAACACTTTTTTTATTTTTATATTGAATATGCGTTTTGCGCAGTGGACGTTTCGTATCTATACAGTGCTAGTGAAACAGTTAGGAATCGTATCAGTCGGAAAAAACACGAATACAAGAGAAACACCTATAAAACCAAAAATCCAGTAGTAAAATTAACTTGGTTCAGGACACTAATTTTTCCTGTTCGAGGTCCTGGAGGTAAATATAGTTATGGGTTCTTCGAGTTCTACGCATAACCAAGCTTCTATGGCTCAGCCTAGTGTTGTAGAACGGGAGGCAGTAATTGCCGACTGGCTAAATGAACATCAGAAAAACTTACGTAACTCCACGTGGGTTACAAGATCCAATATCGCTGTGAATGTGTTCATACACTTGATATATTTAATCTGTATGGCAGTCATGTTGCCTGTAGCTTTAGTGCGGTGTTGTGTTAAAAAGCTAACGCCTGACAGTACGGAACTAGATGTGTATAAACAAATCAAAGAACACATGTCTAAATGTACTTGATCCCATTGCTTACTCAAGCTTTTGTAAAAAATGAGGATAAGCGACAACAAGTAGACGAAGTTAATAATAATCAAGCAGCAGGGATGACTTGTTACAATTGCAATAGGCCAGGTCACATAATGTCAGACTGTCGGACGCGTTTTTGTTCAATTCATAACAGTACCACACATTCATATAATCGTTGCTTCTCGCGGAATCAACAGCAGAATCCTAAAAACACGCAAACAGTTGCCAATGAAAACAAAAGAAGGGTCCCTCAGTACTATAAAAGAAACAGCAAACGGTAATGCTGCTCAACAGCAGAAACAAACAAATCGTGCATCAGGTACCTCTGTTCCTGGGCCGTCTAGCCACAGAACTTGCAAGGTCCAAGCGAATTTTCAAGGAGTGGCAAAAACAAGCAAATACCACGTAGTTAGCTCCAGGGGGGGAGAGGACGATGTTGGGTCATACCTATCAACATCTTTTGTATCAAATAATCAGTTTAATCATTTATCAGATCATTGTGAGGCAATCGATTTTCCTATGAAACACACGGCCGAATCCAAAAAATCTGTGCAGGTTCCCGTAGATTTGCAACAAATTCATGCAATTATAAGTCAAGATGAGTTACGACCAACCTTACATGCAGTAAATATGGACCATAAGTCATTTACTTTGTTCTTTGATTCTGGTAGTCCACGTAATATCATGGATTTGAGGACTCGTCATTTACTCTTTTCAAACTTCCCTAAAGAGAAGTCTGGAGTAAGACTCTCGGGTATAGGAAATAATGAATTAAATGTGGTAGGAGTAACTCATGTTCAGTACAAGGTCGGTAAGCGCACGTTTTCCGATACCTTTTATCGTTGTACAAAACATTAATATGTATCCCGCAGTAATTATCGGATACCCGTCTATGGCCAATCAAAACATTACATTAGCCCTGCGAAACACGGCGTGTATACAAAGAAATTCTATAAGTCTTCTAATACCCAAAAATCATTTTAGATAATAAGGAGACAGAAAGAGTAGTAACATATATCGAAGAACCAATCACTTGTCTCATGAACCAAGAAAATAATCCACGCCCCAACAGAATTCTCGCTCACCCGTAATATCAGCTTGTACGCAAACTCTCGAGCCGAACGTAACTTCGACATATTAGTGCGTGTAAAGAAAACCTTGCCGGGATCTGAAATGAATAATCCTTTCCGACACTCTGAAAACACATGGATTATCCGTCACACAAGCCATTTATACAGTCGGCTCACAACAACAATGTAACATCGAAGTCTGTAATCATTTGAATACCACTTAGTAATCCACAAAAATCAACATATCTTGGATGTGGAAGTTTATAAACATCGCATTCTTACCGTAGCTGAGATCAATCACGCTCAATCAGTTGCGGATGAATCCCTTTTTGCAATCTATAAAAAATAAAATCAATAAGGACTTCAAGAAAAAGAAATTCAGCAGAAATTTTTGAATCTTTTAACTGAATATCATGATGTTTTTTCCACTACGGATGGAACCTTAGGAAAAACGGATGTCATCGAGCATCAAATAAGGCTAAAGGACAAACAGAAAGTAATCTATGTACCTTCGTACAAGACTTCCTATGAAATTTCAGAATGAGATAAACTAGGAAGTTAGGTAAAATGCTAAAAAGAAGGAGTCATTAGGAAAACCAAACAGCCCTTACAATTTTCCGTTAATAGTAGTACCGAAAAAGATCGAACTTGGCGGATATGCGTCGATTTTCGTCGCTTAAATGAGGAAACAATCCCTGACCGATTCCCAGTGCCATGTACTGACGATATTCTATCTCTACTAGGTCAGAACAAATATTTTACCAGTTTGGACTTACTAAAAGGCTTCCATCAGATTCCGTTGGAAGAACGAGAGTATCCCATACACTGCCTTCAGCACAGCCAGGGGACTTATTATGAATTTTTGCGTATGCCTTTTGGTTTACGTTGTGCTCCTATAACTTTTACTAGAATGATAAACATTGTGTTTGGAGACTTGTTATGAGATATCCTACATGCCTATATGGACGACCTAGTAATCTTTTCTAATACCTTAGAAGAACATCTACGTAATTAGAGTTAGTGCTACAAAGACTAAGGCAGCATAACCTAATGGTAAAGATAAGTAAGTGTGAATTTTTTAAAACAGAACTAGTCTATTTAGGTTTCACGGTGTCTAGTCAAGGTCTTAAAGTAGTCCATGATAAGGTATCGGCTATCCGTAACTTCCCGATACCTACAAACGTCAAGGGAATACAGCAATTTCTAGGGTGTAGCGGGTACTATAGGAGGTTCATTAGGAACTACTCCATCATAGCCGCTCCCCTAACCGATCTTATAAAAGAAGGGCGTAGATTTCATATGGTCTGAAAAACATCAACAGGCGTTCGATAAATTGAAAGATGAACTGTGTAGTTTCTCCTATCTTGAAATTTCCTGACTTCGGTAAGGAATTCTTTATTGCAACAGACTCCTCAGACCTAGGAGTAGGTGGTGTATTGCTTCAACAATATGATAAACAGTTTTTCCCTCCCTATGCTTTTTATTCACGTAAACTGAGACCTTCCGAAAGTAAATATGCAGTAATAGACAAGGAAGGGCTCGCTATTGTTAATTTACTAGTGCATTTTAAGTTCATAATATACGGTTATCCCGTCAAAGTTCTCACTGATCCTAAGCCCCTAACCGAGTTCTTTAAAGGCTTTAGTCACAGCCCTAAGCGAACTCGGGTGGCATATGATCATCCAAGACTTTGGCGCGAGGATCGGGTATTTACCTGGGAAAGCAAATATCATTGCTGACGCATTATCACGCAACCCCTCGTCATCTTGTACAGAGCCATTAGCTGAATTAATCGATATCTCAACCTCCACGCCCATTGTTAAAACTATATCTGAACAGGAAGATCTGGGCTGGAGTGCTGAACTATTACAGACTGGAACAAGAAAAGATCAGCAAATAAAAAAAATCATAAATGCGTTAAACGGAAATCCGAAGGAAAATAATATATAAAGTATAAGTAGCAGAATTATATAATCAAAGATAATATCCTGTGTAGATCCGTGACGAGGAAAACCCGCAACACACCACAGTTGAATAACAACCAGGTGGTGGTACCTATCTCACTCATACCCACTGTCTTAAAATGGTTGCATGAAAATCCACTGCATGGACACCCGGGTTTTTCCATCATGTCACAGGAAAGCCAAATCTTTATTTTATTTGGCCATACGATGCTTACAGGATATAAAAAAGAGCACATAGCTAATTGTCGCACTTGTCAAGAATACAAAGGGCACACGAAGACACCTGTCAGCCTAGGGGCTTACCCCGTGCCAAATCAACCCTTTGAAAGAGTACACTTAGATTTATTAACAGGGTTTTACGAGTCAGACAGAGGAAATAAGCACCTCCTAGTAATCATTAGATGCCTTGACTTGATATACAGAACTGTAGCGCTTAAAACAAAAACCGCAGTCGAGTTGCGCTAGAAGTTTTTTTTTACGAGTGCTACATTTGTAAACATGGAATTCCACACACAATCATATCAGACTCGGGCGGGGAGTTCAACAATCATTTCCTTAACTCCTTGTGCGAATTCCTTTGCTATAAAGAAAATCAATACCATGATCTATCACCCAGAGTCTAATGGGCTAGTGGAAAGGGCAAATCGTAAGGTTTTAAACATTTTAAGGGTCACCTTAGGGGGGGCAGACCCCAACTGGGACATTGCCATACCTGCGGTACTAAGCACTTAATCACTCATATCATGTGTCTATTAAAATGACACCGCACGAGGCACTGTACGGTATCCCAGCTAGAACACCCTTCCATGTATT
Source organism: Macrobrachium nipponense (assembly GCF_015104395.2). Classification (NCBI taxonomy): domain Eukaryota; kingdom Metazoa; phylum Arthropoda; class Malacostraca; order Decapoda; family Palaemonidae; genus Macrobrachium; species Macrobrachium nipponense. Next base: position 62,452,956 of record NC_087202.1, on the reverse strand, counting down.
AACGCCTACAACCAATTTATCAAATCCTCTAAAAAGGATGTAATGGATGCAAGCATAAGTCGATATAATATACTTCGTAAGAATCTAGAAGAAGAACACAAATTATGAATGAAAAGAAATCATGATAAAATAGCTAAGCCAACTAGAACATATGCCGTGGGCGATAAGGTATACATACAAGTATACGTACGTAAAGGTCTATATTACAAACTGACACCTAAGTTTGAAGGCCCGTTTAACATTTTAGAAACATTAACGGCCAATAGCTTTACGGTTCAAAATGTATCCCAACCCACTGATATGAGATCGTTCCATTGGCACATATCAGAATCTAAAGAAAGGTAGATGGAGTGAGGGAAAATGGTTGTATTTATGAAACTTGTATAATATTTATATATATATAAATCTATCATATTTGTATGTAAACATTATTCTTTAACATAGATTATTACATATATTTTACTCATTACAGGTTTCCAAAATGAATCTGTTATTGTTAGGAGTGATAGTGTTCGTTCAGACATCTTTGTCGTGTGGAAAGAGCGCTAAGACGAAAGAAATAGAATTTAATCATGGCACTATTATCGAAAGAACCCAGGACATTTTTAGTACATCGAGTAATATAGTCATAGAAGTGGATATGCTGGCGATCTTTTTGCCTCAAGATGACGTCCTTAACCTAAAGAATGACCTGTTGAGGTTTGCTGTTTCGTTAAGGGAAATGCACCAACGTTTATTTTCATGCTAACTCGAGATTTCGTTAGCTCAAACCCTAAGCGTCGCGGAAATGTTATCTTACGACGTGCAAAATAAAACCGCTGCGGCAGAGGAACTTGCTCGGGACTTGCTGATGTGGTCTGTGCGGCACAATACTCTCGAACGTCGCAACCCGCTTATTCTTGCTAGACTAAACATCTTGGGATCTGTTGCGAGTTTTAGGCTTAGGAATTTCAAATCGCCTTAAGATAAATAATCGAATTAAAAAGAATTGAGTTTTTGCAACACAAAACCGAATTAGCTTTGTCCGAACTTCGCAGCCAGTTTATCCTCAATCAATCAAATAATGAGTTTGGTGAACGAACATTCTAGTAATATCGATCAGATTATGGAAGTTCAACACTTGCTGGCTACGTTAACTTATTATAGTTCGAAAATAGATCATATCCGTATCAAAATATCACATTTTTATTGAGAAAGTCAAAGGACTATGTGGAAGCTATTACGTTAGCAACAAAGGTGTTATCTCCACACCTTATGCCTATTAAGGATCTGACTTTAACTTTAGAGAACGGACGGGAGAACTAGGTTTATATTTCTTTCTTTATTAGACGCCCATAAAGTAGAGTTTTATTATAGCCTAATATCAGTCAGCGTTGAAAATTATAGGCTTATGATCACTATCCCTTTTGATTCTTCGATGCTTGGCAATCATACAAAATAGCACCGTTTCGAACTTTCATGACTAATAACTCAAGTCCAGTAATATCCAATTTGACGGGACATGTTCTGATTTCTCCTGATAGGAAATCATTTACAGTCATTAAAGACTTAGATGAACTCACTCACTGTTCAGAAGCCATGAATAATAAAGTTTGTACAGCTGACTCTTTTGAATTCTATCCTATATCAATGGATTCATGTGAGTTAGGCATAGTGCTAAACGGCTCTCTCCTCCCATACACGCGAAGGTTGTCTGAAGAAACTTTATCCCTTTTAACAGTAATAAGTTCAATTACAGAATGAACAATGGCTCCTGGATCCGATACGACAAAGACGGTTTTCAAGTCTCATGCCCGGACGGGACCGGGCCACCGCCCATTCCCCCAAGTCTTTGTAGCAGCTGATGGCTGTACAGGGACTTCTACAAACTACACAGTCAGAGGGGTCAACATGATAATACGTGAGAAGACATTCTTTGCGAACTACACCTGGGCGACTACAATTATCCCATCCTCACCTCTCCCATACAACGCACGGGTGACTCATCGTTTGACGCAACTGGCTGAGATGGACCACCGCGTCACCGACTTATGCAGTAGGAGAAAATCTTCGTTACTACGTGCTGCTGGCCGTGTTTGGCGTTAACGGCAATATTGATTATCGCCGTTAACATCTTTGCTTGGCGTAGTTGAGGCGAACACAGAAGGATCTTCAAGGGAACGTGTTGCCGCGTCCAGACGACATTCTGTTGCGTTAAAAGCGTATACATTCAGGGCCGTCTGAAACTGGCCATTTGTTCACTTGGTGCCTAGGAAAATTGTCTGGAATTGTGTTGTGTGTGAAAAGCGGTCTGTACGCTGGCAACCAATTTGTAGGACAAGAAAGGACTCCAAGCCTTTGCATTTTGAACAGTTAAAAGTATCTTCGGGCACACCTAATAAAATATTGTAGCCCAATATATATATATTAATGTACTCCTAAAAGTATTTTTCGGGCACCTAATAAAATATTGAAGCCCTATGTATTAAACTATTGATGCGTGTACTACCTGGAATCTGTATCTGTGGCACACTTATACTATTATACAATTGTACAATTATATTTATATATTACAAGGAGTGACAAGTAATCTTTAACATTATCCATGATCATGTTTGTATCTTACCAAGTAACCGTATTCTTAATCAGGTTACCTATTACCATAATCTTCATGTATACATGATAACCTTTGATTTTTACCTTTTGATTTTTTTTGGTACCTAATAATCATTATTTTCAAACATGGATCTATATTTTCCATGTATTTCTCTTTATTTATGAATATGTCCAAAAAGGGTATGTAACAGAACCTTTTTATATATTTAACACTTGTTATGATTATATCTAAATATATGTTACGAGCACACTCCTAAGAAACCATGTTTAAAGTAACTTTTTGTTATTCAAGGCTTGAATGGTAGCTGTCCGAGCCTAATGTAATAAATAACATTAT
>NC_087202.1:62435024-62445024 GCF_015104395.2 Macrobrachium nipponense | reverse complement strand
CCGCCAGCCACACGACAGACTGAACAGGTGACAATTCGCCAACTGATTGTCTGTTCGTCTGTACTGTAAAGTGACCATGTCAAGTTCGAGGGTCTATTTATGTATTGTGGTCCTTTCGAAATATTCACTTTAAATTCAGTAATGAACTCCTCCCCATGGAAAGCATTTAGACCATACAAGAACTCGGTCTATTTGCTTGACTCTTTATTGGGAACAACAGTGAACAGAGTCTGAAAGTACACACATGAGAGGTGTTGAAATACCTGCTAATGTAAGTATGCATTATAGATATGGTATAAATAACTCGATCTTGTTACTGAATAGATAATAAATGTAGTCGCTTAATACATAAACGTTTCTATGTTACTATCAGTTACTCAACAATGATAATATGCTTTAAACAGTTTCTAGGTTACAAATGAAAGTTCTTGAATAAGGGAACTAACTTCACAACATAGTTTTATTAATGTAATCAATAAAAGGAATTGTAAGCTTTCAGGTAATATTGCCCATAATCATTAGAAAATGGGGTTGTTTTGTGAGAAGACGCCGGGGAACCGCCGCGGTATTTTTAAAACATATTACATCGCCTGGCGGCAACTGCAGAGGGTCGAGCCGTCCCGGTAGTCTTGTGTGGCCACCCGCATAAGATACCCAATGATTCAAACTGCCACGGGAAACTCTTCCCTCCAACCTCCACGCTCGCCACGTCTGGTGTGGCCTCACCCTTAGGGCCAAAGGACGATAGAGCTTAAACGCGTGTCCTAAAACAAGTATTGCTGTCCTCTGTCAAAAATAAGAGAGAAACACAAAGGGTAACGAGGAAGGGATGCCAGAATGTGAGATTACACCGGAAGGGTAAGGTGAGAGGAAAACTGACGGATGAATGGCTACTAAAATAGAGCAGAGGCGGTGGTGGAGGTTGTGTTGCGCATTCGCTGCCTCGGATTTTACCAGCGTCCATATGATTATGCTGATGATGATGATGATGGCACTCATGAAGCTGAGGGTGTTGTTAATTTTGGAAAAATATCATGAAAGGGGACTCTCTCTCTTCTCTCCTCTCTCTCTATCTCTCTCTCTCTCTCTCTACGGTCAGGTGAGGAAGTCTGAAAAAACGAGTATCAGAACAGCATGCTCTCTCTCTCTCTCTCTCTCTCTCTCTCTCTCTCTCTCTCTCTCTCTTCTCTCATTTCCTGTGACCGTAAGTATTAGCAGCCACGGAGTAATTTTTTTTTTTTTATTAGAATCCAGCCTCCTATTCTCTCCGTCACTATGTTTAAATATGAATTCATTATCCCATGTTTTTATTAGTCCAGGTACCTGTTGAATCGACTATCTCCAGTTTTTTGGTTGTCCAATTATTTTTCAGAACAAATTTGTTATTATTTAGTCTTATGTATGTCTAAGGTTTAGTGTAGAAATTTTTGTGCTCTAAGACTGATCTGACCGGTGAATGCGAATTGGAAGAGGGGAGGGAAATTGGCTCTCTCTCTCTCTCTTCTCTCTCTCTCTCTCTCTCTCTCTATATATATATATCTATATATATATATATATATATATATATGTATATATATATATATATATATATATATGTATGTATGTATATATATGAATGTCGTTTACCGTATTGCAACAGTAATGATATGATGTGTTAAAGGCCCGTAAAACACTATTTGAACATTGCATCCATATATTTCAAGATATGCTCGCAATATATGGTTGCAACGTTCAAATAGTGTTTTATGGGCCTTTAATTTCATATATATATATATATATATATATATATAATATATATATATATATATATATATATATATATATATAATATATATAGTGGTGCGACTTTTGTTTCATATTTTGTGTTGACAATAGGCAGCAACTACTTATTTTTATTGAATTGTTTATTTCACCTGTCTCACTTGACACGAAGAAAGAAAACTATTATTGTCAAAAACTATGTTTGCATACCGTTATAAGTACTTAGGACAATTTTTCTTGGAAATAAGCCTTACTATGCACTTGTTGTTGATGTCTTACTTTGTACGTGATGCTTTACCGAACTATTAGAGAGAGAGAGAGAGAGAGAGAGAGAGAGAGAGAGAGAGAGAGAGAGTAACATGATAATGATCGTTCTTTTGCTCTCTTGTCGTATTGAATGGGAGGCCTTGGTTTGTATGTTTCTTGTGTTTCATTGAAAAGTGCCTTTAGTAAGTTAATCGCTAAGACGCCTCTTGAGCAGAGTGGAACGTGACTTTCAGAAAAGTGAAATTTTAGAGGGAAAGTTAACAACGGCCCCATTTATTGCCTTATCTTTGATTTGTAGTGTTAATTTCATGTCATTCATGGAGAGAGAGAGAGAGAGAGAGAGAGAGAGAGAGAGAGAGAGAGAGAGAGAGAGAGGAGAGGTGGGCGTGTGGGTGGTATAGGCATAGTGGTACTGCATTTTAAAACTTGTAATTCACCCAATATTCAACGTAAGGTTTGAAGTTATGTCATCTTGAGGAGAGAAGGAGATTGGATAAAATATATGAAAGACGTAGATGTATAAGCGGAAGCAGATAAGGTCAGCAGACTTTAGAGCTGTTTAGAAGTTACACAAGCGACCCGCATCCTCCCTTAGTTCGCTTTTGATTGGAGTTTTTTCTCTTGCGCCCAAAAAGGCATTTATGAAAGGTTTTCATTTTTACGATGCACCTGGCTCCCTTTCTGAATATTTTGCGCACCAAATATTGGGCAACTTATGAAAGGTTTTGTTGAGGATCATTTTCCCTGCCTTCATTTTTTAGAAGATTTGCCTCAAAACCCCCTTTGGTTAGAAAAACGCAGCGAGTGTGTTGGTAAGCAAGTGTCCTTTTGTTTCCGGGCTCTGTGCGTTGATTTATTTAACTTTTTTCAAGCATACAAAGGCATAGACTAGATTTCACCTGTTTATATAATGGAAAAACGATTTGAAGCTCTTGCACTTTGTAGCATCAGTGGATTATTTGTCTTATGAAATAATATCAATTTGAACGAATAAGTTTCTTTAATGTACAACTGTTTATTGGGTAAATGCTAGTTTGGCGATGTGTCCTGTCCCTCAATACGATTTCCCAAACGAATCCTGCTAAAGGTGTCACCTGGGTTTCCCAAGACTGTTTCTGGGCGAAATTGGAAAGGGGATTTTCTTGGCGACTAAAATAGAGGTTTTAAAAGACGGGATTTTTGCTGAGGAAATCTACTGAATATCCCGGGCAATGTTCCTTTGTGTCACCCTGAATTTTGTCTGCTTGTATACGGTGCTTTGGGGCATTCTTCCAATAAAGTGGCCCCTTCCTTTCAACTTCATTTTATTTCCAGTCTTCCGTGTATTAGTCATTAGTTACTTTCTAATTGCATTTTGGTAACTTTAAAATCTGGTTTGGAACCTTTGTAATTCAAATCAAGTTAACAATTATAATCAATTGAATTTAAACATTTTCTTATTGATGGTGGTAAATTTCAGAGGAGAAATCAGAGTATTCTTTTGAAGAAGAATAATAATGCATAGAATGCATGAAAGAAAAATTAAACAAGTAAAAGGGGATGGCTGAGTTGCCGAAAGGCTTCGAAAAGTGTGAAAGAATTGTTGAGAACCTCGTTAAAAGCGTTTGACAATAGGAAACTCGTGGTTTTAGAGAAATAAAGTCGAAAAGAAATCGGTGCTAAAGGAAAAAGTACGGAAAGGGAAACTTCCGTGTTCGTTTGAACCAAGTTCCGATCTCCATCTGTCTTTTGTAGATGCTTATATGCAAGGCATGAATCGAATTTTCAAACGCTCACTAGCTTAGTTTCGATCTCTTTACTTTTTTATATGAAATGTATAAGGATGATCATAATTTTTACGGAAATTTCTAAAATGATTCCTTTTTTATCTGGAATTGCATCTTCCTTTGGCTGTTTTTTTTTCTCTTGTTTCGTGTTCCTTTCTCGGCGGTTAATGAAACTCGTCTGGTGCTGTTTTTAGTTATTAATATATTTATTTATTTCGTGGGGAGGCTGGTTGAAGGTTTTTGGGGCCGCAGGGATTCCACACCAGCTGCTGCTGTTGCACTGGGCCTCCAGAATTCCTTATTACATCCTGGAGGGGCAATAACAACAAGGTCTTCAAAGAAGGTGAATTCTCTCTCTCTCTCTCTCTCTCTCTCTCTTTTCTCTCTCTCTCTCTCTCTCTCTCTCTCTCTCTCTCTCTCTCTCTGAAATAAACCTTAAGTAAAAATGATTTAAGGTGAAGAGAGATACGCCTTTTGAAAGCTATGAATTAGTAAATAACATTCGTCACTCCATGACTTTTTAGTTCAATTAAACATTCATTACAGAAAGTGATTCCGGAGTTGTTATGCAGATGGGAATTATTTAGCTATTGCAATTTCGCTTGGTGCAGTTCTAATGATTTTCTCCCCCCCCTAACCCCCCCCCCCCCCTTTTTTTTTTTCTTAAACCTGGATAGCAATACTTCACTTTTGCTGACTTCTTTTAGAGAGGTTCTTTGAAGTGATCCGTTTGTCCGTGTCTCGGCGTTTTCCAGGTCGACGGTTTCGAATTACGCTCTAAATATTTTGTAGTCGGGTCCTCTCTCTCTTTCTCCTACAGTAGTGGAGTGCTCTTTAAACTCCGGTCTTTCCAGTTTCTCTCCATCTTTTTTTCCATCATTCTGGGATCCAAAACTTCTTTCACTGTGTGATGCGCTATTTACTAAAGTTTAAAGATTTAGAAAGCCATTGGTTTGAGTGTTTTGCCCTTTAGAAAGTGTCCCCTTCCACCGCATTTGTGTTCGTATAAGATTTATTTTCTTGAAAGTCGTTAATTAAATAATTGTATGGCTATTTACTTCAGTTTAACAACAGTATGGTAGTATTTAAATAATTGAATTTGCCCAATTTTGGGCAATCTCCATTTTGTTCATGCTTAAGCCCAGTTTTATTCTGTATCAGCAGAAATAGGTTTCAGGCATCCTGTCTAGAACAAACCTCAGTCGCCCATCGTCGATCACACACACACACATACACATTAGTGTTTGGCAATAGCCTGCACGTATTTGAAGTTCCATGATATATATATCTCATCAACACGTTTTTTCTCTTCCTTTGCAACCGACGTTTAAACGTCACCGTGCAACAATTCGGTGCTAAACTTGTGGTCTTCAGGCATTTACTTAAAGGACGCCGGTTTAAAAGCCTTTTACTCTTTCATCCTCTTCGATTAAGACGGCGATTAAGGTCATTATCCTGGATAGAAATTGTAGCGAAAAGTCTAAAATAACTTTCACTCATACCACGTTAAATTAACACCAATAAGTGAGTTGTCTCCGGCTGTAGTAAATTTCTCTCTCTCTCTCTCTCTCTCTCTCTCTCTCTCTCTCTCTCTCTCTCTCTCTCTCTCTCCAATATTTGTGTGTATGGGGGAGATAAGGCGTTAATGAAGATGAAATGTAGTCTTGCGGCCTCAATGAAAATGGGGCAAAAATATACGTCTTGATGTCGTGTTGATGTTCCGAGGTTCTGGTGCCTTTTCTTTGATGCAAGACCCTCAAAGCTGTCATCCCGTGTTCGTGTTCCTCGGAACGATGGTCTCCTTGATAATCTTGATATCTGAATAGACAGGATTTATTCAGTTTTCTTTTTATTGACCACATTATATGTATTCTGCGCTGAAATTGGAATGATGGAATCTCGTATATTAGCATTTTTTTAGGATTTTTTTTAGACCATTCAAAGCGGAATTCTGCTTCTTGCTGTATAATGTTATTACATTCGGGGTTGCTCTTTTATTTTTTTATTTATTTTTTTTGTTATGCCGTTCATAGCTTTTGTCAGTTTGTATAAGTCTATTTCCTTTTTTTATTATGGACTAGGATTTTTTTTTTTTGTATGTGTGCGCACACGTCCGCGAGTCCTTGAAACCAGTTTCGAACTTCATAGTAGAAAAATATATGGCCGCTGACGTTTGTACAGACATATCGAATAACAATAACTACTTTGAATTATTTTCTTCTAGACTATAGTCAGGTCATGTATAGGCGCTAACTGTATGAACAGATATTGCTGTATAATTCTTGGTAGGTAGTTTGATGTTATTATTTACTTCTTGGAGACCGTAGAGCACTTAAATAGATGCTGCGTTGATTGAATCTGCAATAAAAATTAGGATCCTTTTTCTCTTGGAGACAAGAATAATCTCTCTAGATGTAAGTTATAATTTGATTCTTTGGTCATATTTATTTTCAGCCCACATACTTGCTAAATGGTAACTTCCATCAACAAACCTGGCATAAAGTAGTTGAATAAACATGCAGTACATTCATCAGGAGATTCATGGTCTGGGTGGAGTGACTCACTTTAAGAAAACACATTTCCCTCCAAATTTTGATTTGAGTTCTCGTCAGTGGAATGGAGTAAGTATCTAACTACCATGACCCCCGGTTTTGCTGACCAAATTACGTATTACTGTTTAACCTGCCCCTGTTCTTATAAGTAATAAAAGAATGGTTAAAGCAACACCATTTTGTTGAGGACGTTGTTTGATGTATTTGGAACTCTTGTTTTAGGTTAATTTCATAACGTGCAAAAACTTACAGCGACAGTTATAAATCAATATACAAATACACAAATAAATATAAAAAAATAAATTATGTAAATAAATTAGTAAATAAAATAAATGAATTAATTAATTAATTAATATTTAAATTAAAATAAATAAATAAATAAATAAATATATTGCCTGGGTTGGACAATAATAAAACATAAACATTCATTCAGTTAGGTATGGATAACAGAGCTCAGCTATTTTTAACCACATAAATCATACTATAATGGGCGTAATGTCTGTCTTGTCTGTCTTCAATACCGGCCAACGGCTGGTCAGATGGGCATGAAACTTGGCAGGGTTATGGTGGGACCCCTAAGATGGTTGTAATGGGGTTTCATCCAACCTACCCCCCTCCTTTGAGTAGTGGGGGGGTTGAGAAGGGATTCCCTGAAACGGAGCTGGTTTCTGGCCGTGAAACGAGGCTGGTTATTCCCGTAGACTTAGTTACTTTGCGATTTTTTATAAATAATTTTCTGTACAACTTCCCCGGAGAAAGTCGCACATATTCCAGCTCGGACACAATAGAAGATGAAAATTATCATCAATATCCGCAAGATTTTTTGAATAACTTAAATCCATCGGGACTGCCAGTGCACAAAATAACGTTGAAGAAGTACTGCCCGGTAATGTTGCTTCGGAATTTCGATCCTGCCAATGGACATTGCAACGGAACGAGGTACACTGTTATGAAGCTAAACTCCCACGTCATCAAAGCAGTGATAGCAACGGGCCCTCACACTGGCAAACGTCTGTTCATCCCCCAGACTTCTGTACAACTTCCCCATAGAAAGTCGCGAATATTTCAGCCCGGACACAATAGAAGAGGAAAATTATCATCAATATCCGCAAGATTTTTTGAATAACTTAAATCCATCGGGACTGCCAGTGCACAAAATAACGTTGAAGAAGTACTGCCCTTGGTAATGTTGCTTCGGAATTTCGATCCTGCCAATGGACATTGCAACAGAACGAGGTACACCGTATGGAGCTAAACTCCCACGTCATCAAAGCACCTCTGATGCCTTCGGACAACCAGTTTCCGTTCCAGTTACGGCGCAGGCAGTTTCCCATCAACCTGGCCTTCTCATTCACTGCAAACAAGTCGCAGGATCGTGTTGGTGTGTTTCTGCCGTCACCCATGTTCTTGCATGGCCAACTGTATGCGGCGATGAGCAGAGCAACTGACTCTGCCAACTTGAAATTAAGTTGTGGAGAAACTGATAATATTGTGTACAAAGAGGTTCTGTAGTAGGTATGTATAAAAATCGTCCTTATTTTAATGTTGCTGAACAAATAATACATATAAATTTTACACTTCTGCACCCGTATTTTATCACCCACCGTAGATGGGAAAGTTTGCTAGTAACCATAATCACAGAATAAACTGGAATTTGTCACTTATAATTTATAGTAGCAACTGTCGGTTTCTTGCATGTTTACGAATTTTGGCTCTTAATCTCCTTTCTTACGCGACCCATTGTCATTTGCTCATTGTTCCCATAATGGAGTTATTCGTCTCTCTCTCTCTCTCTCTCTCTCTCTCTCTCTCTGTTTTATTGGAACACGTTCCTACTTTTCTGCACCGTTGACTCTGTAATCTTGAACAAAGCGGTTAATATTTTTTTGTGCAGATCTTGCCCGGTATCAGTAATGTTTGTCAGGTTGTGTTGGATCTTCTCTTGCTTAGTATTAAAGTTTTAGTTTTGCCCATGTAGTAAATTATGACGTGTTTGTATTCATGCATGTAAAAGATATGGATCCAAAATTAAGAAAGGATATATTAGTATCTCATTAAAAATAAGTAGAGATCTCCATTTAATAAAAGAGCTGAATATCATTCACGGAGTACTACAAAATCGTTGTATTTTCACCATTAAAAGTTCTGAAAATTCACATAACTACTTACGTTGAATTTAGTCCCATTCGTATACCAATTATCGTCAGTTAATATTCCTTGTATTACTGGATGAATTCTAAAGTTGGTCATGAAAATCGTTCCCGATACATTAAAGCTGATAGTTTCAAGTACTACACAGCTACAACGATTGCACAGTGTTTAGGAAGAGTGCAATCAATGATGTTAGTCCAGCATTTTCGTTGATTTTAAGTTTTGTGCTTTTTTAAATTTTTTTTTTTTTTTTTTGCTATCATTTCGTAACTTTAAATTAATATACAGGTTAGTTCAAATCCTTTATCTAGGTGTTACACAAATTAGTAGTCAAATAATTTTCTAGATAACCGAAGAGGCGATATCCGTACACAGTCTTATATTTAAACAGTTTTTCATCCTCGCAAACGTAGAATTTTTTTTTTGTACAAATGTTTTGGACTGGGAGGCAATGGGTGACTGGAGGGAGGATTGCAGGTAAAAGTATGAAATCGCCAGAGGTATTTCACTTTAAAACTTTCGTTTCATATAAAGTCGCTTCATTTCCCTTGAAGTCTCTTTATTTCCCCTTGAATCTTAATTTCCCCATGAAGTCTTTATATCCCTTGAAGTCTCTTTATTTCCCCTTGAATCTTAATTTCCCCATGAAGTCTTTATATCCCTTGAAGTCTCTTCATCTCCCTTGAAGTCGGTCTCTAAATTGCCTTATCAGATAATGAATTGTTTGGATGGCGCTGAGCTGTTGAGATGTATTTTATCTGCAGTGTTTTTTCTGTGCGTTGACAGCCTTTTGTGAATTCGAATTAGATGGCAAAAAGTCGAAGTTATTTTTATCAGAATTAAGTTAAGAGAAACTTTCCTCGGCCTGAGGAGGGAAACTAAAAAAGTTACTCACCTCCTCCAACTCTGAATACAGAGGAGGACATTCTCTCTCTCTCTCTCTCTCTCTCTCTCTCTCTCTCTCTCTCTCTCTCTCTCTCTCTCTCTCTCTCTCTCGTCTCTCAATCATTAGGCGAGCTCTAAGACTGAAAGGAAGTAAAAGTTTATTCCAGCTGCATTGTGCCATAGCTCCGTCGGAACGAACGTATTTGAAGAGTCTGGATGCCCTATTTCCAGAGAATCCAGTTTCGTAAAGTTAACGGGTCCAATCACCTGTATTTTTAGTCATTTATCGCCTCTACCGCTGCCGTTCTCAATCGATACACGTTACAGTTTTTATGGCTGTTGAAAGACGCTGTATGGAAATTAGCATCGTTTTTGCTGCAGTGGAAACAGAGCTAGTTGTACCTCAGATTGCAGCGGTCGTCTACAGATTTTACTCTTTGCCATTAACAAGAGGGGATATCAAGATATCCGCAATGAAACCTGAACATATTCTCTTATCAGGTTGGCAGCGGACTTCCATGTCGTTAGTTGTTTCCCTTCTTTGCTCTCTATTTCTAAATTTCTCTCACATTATGGTTGTGACTCTGAAAGCAGAATAGCGTTGATGAAAAGTTGGAT
>NC_087202.1:62404721-62434524 GCF_015104395.2 Macrobrachium nipponense | reverse complement strand
TACTTGGAGGTCGTCATCCAGCAACTGACCACCACAACGGCAGTAACCAACCACCAGAGACTAGAGCTACAGAAGCAAACCAGAGGAAGAAATGGACAAGAGAAGAAAATAAGGAAAAATTGGAGGATGCTACATCAGAAGCAACCCGACGGAGAGAGGATATAGAAGAAGGATGGTCAACATCTGGAATGAGAGGAATAACACCCCACAAACAGAGCAGAGGCTGGCAGACCAAGTAAGGAACATAAAGAAAAAGAACTGGCCCTCCCCAACAGAAAGAGAGGAACTGGAAAGGGAAATGACACACGGCAACGAATTACAAGAAGACGAACTGAGAGACGATGCCACAAAAGACGACAGGGATGATGAGGTATCAAACAATGACACGTGAAGAAACACCGATGAAGTAACAGACAGGATGGAATGGGTAGTAAAGATCAGACAATGGATGAAGCCAGATACAGAGAGAACAAAGATCCCCTCCATGAAAGCCTACACCACCAAGAAATTAAGGGAGAAAACAAGTGAGGTCAGTGAAATAATGAGACCAATACACATCACCAATATCACAGAAACAAATAACTTGACATATGCAGGAGCAAGATTAGTAGCAGAACTGATACAATCACCAACACCACGAGCGCAGCCTACCCAACAGAAACCAAAACAGCAACCCCCTTGGAAAAGGCGCATGGAAAATCAAATCATGGTGATGAGATCTGACTTGAGTAAACTGAAAGAGATGGCAGTAAAAAGGCTAAGAAGCAAGAAAAAGAAAGGGAGGAACTGAATGAGAAACAACACAATAGAAGATGTAAACCAGAGGCTTGCGGCCAAAGCACATAAGATCCAACGGTACATGAATAGGAATAAGGGACACCAACAGAACAAACTATTCGGAACCAACCAGAAAAGACTATACAGCCAACTAAGAGGGGAAGACAACCACCAAGAAATTCCTGAAGCCGAACCAAGTACGAGACTCTGGGAAAACTTATGGAGCAATCCGGTATCACACAACAAACATGCAACATGGCTCCAGGAAGTCAAGGCAGAAGAAACAGGGAGAATAAAACAGATTCACTGGCATCAAGACAGACACAGTCAGACACCAACTAAAGAAAATGCCCAACTGGAAAGCCCCAGGTCCCGATGAAGTCCATGGATACTGGCTCAAAAACTTCAATGCCCTACACCCAAGAATAGCAGAACAACTCCAGCATTGTATCACAAATCACCATGTGCCCAAATGAATGACCACATGAAGAACATCCTTAGTCCAGAAAGACAAGAGTAAGGGAGATATAGCCAGTAACTACAGGCCTATCACCTGCCTACCAATAATGTGGAAGTTACTAACAGGTATCATCAGCTAAAGGCTATACAACTACCTAGAGGATACAAACTCCATCCCCCACCAACAGAAAGGCTGCAGAAGGAAGTGTAGGGGTACAAATTACCAGCTCCTGATAGACAAAATGGTAATGAAGAACAGTAAAAGAAGGAAAACCAACCTAAGCATAGCATGGATTGACTATAAGAAAGCCTTCGACATGATACCACACACATGGCTAATAGAATGCCTGAAAATATATGGGGCAGAGGAAAACACACCATCAGCTTCCTCAAAAATACAATGCGCAACTGGAATACAATACTTACAAGCTCTGGAATAAGACTAGCAGAGGTGAATATCAGGAGAGGGATCCTCCAGGGCGACTCACTGTCCCCACTACTCTTCGTAGTAGCCATGATTCCCATAACAAAAGTAGTGCTGAGGATGGATGCTGGATTCCAACTCAAAAAAAGAGGCAACAGAATTAACCACCTGATGTTCATGGACGACATCAAGCTGTATGGTAAGAGCATCAAGGAAATAGATACCTTTATCCAGACTGTAAGGATTGTATCTGGGGACATCAGGATGGAGTTTGGAATAGAAAAATGTGCCTTAGTCATCATACAAAAGGGCAAAGTAACAAGGACTGAAGGGATAAAGCTACCAGATGGGAGCAACATCAAACACATAGATGAGACGGGATATAAATACCTGGAAATAATGGAAAGAGGGGATATAAAACACCAAGAGATGAAGGACACGATCAGGAAAGAATATATGCAGAGACTCAAGGCGATACTCAAGTCAAAACTCAATGCCAGAAATATGATAAAAGCCATAAACACATGGGTAGTACCAGTAATCAGATACAGCTCAGGAATAGTAGAATGGACGAAGGCAGAACTCCGCAACATAGACCAGAAAACTAGGAAACTTAATGACAATACACTAAGTACTACATCCAAGAGCAAATACGGACAGACTATACATAACACGAAAGGAAGGAGGGAGAGGACTACTAAGCATAGAAGACTGCGTCAACATCGAGACAGAGCACTGGGGCGATATCTGAAAACTAGTGAAGACGAGTGGCTCAAGAGTGCATGGGAAGAAGGACTGATAAAAGTAGACAAAGACCCAGAAATATACAGAGACAGGAGAATGACAAACAGAACAGAGGACTGGCACAACAAACCAATGCACGGACAATACATGAGACAGACTAAAGAACTGGCCAGCGATGACACATGGCAATGGTGACTGAAGGGAGAGCTCAAGAAGGAAACTGAAGGAATGATAACAGCGGCACAAGGCCAGGCCTTAAGAACCAGATATGTTCAAAGAACGATAGATGGAAATAACATCTCTCCCATATGTAGGAGTGCAATACGAAAAATTAGACCATAAACCACATAGCAAGCGAATGTCCGGCACTTGCTCAGAACCAGTACAAAAAGAGGCATGATTCAGTGGCAAAAGCCCTCCACTGAAGCCTATGCAAGAAACACCAGCTACCTTGTAGTAATAAGCGGTACGAGCACCAACCTGAAGGATTGATAGAAAACGATCAGGGGAAGATCCTCTGGGACTATGGTATCAGAACAGATAGGGTGATACGTGCAAATAGACCAGACGTGACGTTGATTGACAAAATTAAGAAGAAAGTATCACTCATTGATGTCGCAATACAATGGGACACCAGAGTTGAAGAGAAAGAAAGGGAAAAAATGGATATGTATCAAGTCCTGAAAATAGAAATAAGAAGGATATGGGATATGCCAGTGGAAATTGTACCCATAATCATAGGAGCACTAGGCACGATCCTAATATCCCTGAAAAGGAATCTGGAAAAACTAGAGGCTGAGGTAGCTCCAGGACTCATGCAGAAGAGTTTGATCCTAGAAACGGCGCACATAGTAAGAAGAGTGATGGACTCCTAAAGAGGCAGGATGCAACCCGGAGCCCCACACTATAAATACCACCCAGTCGAGTTGGAGGACTGTGATAATAATAATAATAATAATAATAATAATAATAATAATAATAATAATAATAATAATAATAATAATAATAATCTGGAAAAACTAGAGGCTGAAGTAGTTCCAAGCCTCATGCAGAAGTGTGTGCTCCCAGAAACAGCGCACATAGTAGGAAAAGTGATGGACTCCTAAGGAGGCAGGATGCAACCTAGGATTCCACACTATAAGTACCACCCAGTCGAATTGGAGGACCGTGGTAGACAAAAAAAAAAACAATATTTATTATTATTATTATTATTATTATATTATTATTATTATTATTATTATTATTATTATTATTATTATTATTATTATTTGAAAGAAGAAATGAAATGTAAAATTAGAGGATATTTAATACAGCAGCAATAACCACAGTAGCTGATATTGCTTTAATATCATGACCGAGGTGCTCATAAATCACTGCAATCACCTTCAACTTTCATTTTATTTATTAGTTAGTTTAAGAGAGGCTTTTGCCTCGGAGTGCCGAGATGTGAAGGTGGTTATGTCTTTGTTTTCATTTCTCAGAGAGTATAACCATTATAATAAAGGAAGACATTTGGCAAGGAATAAATGTAAGAGTTAAATCATTTTCTTTTAACTGCTGTTGGAGCGACAGGAAGGAATAGCGTTTATAATCATAACATTAAAGGAGGGAAAAAAGATAACCAGAATAAAGAGAGAAAGAAACAAGCAGGTTCTGGATTCAGGGAATGGAATACCCTGTAAAGAGTGATGAATAGTAGCAAATTTTATTTCGTTGCTTTAGAAAGGTGAGAGGCAACAGCCTCTATGGGGTAACGAGAGATAAGAAACCCGTGTGTAGAGAATCGAGGGGTTGTCAGCTTCGAATTGGTTCAAATCCTACAGCGACTACGGCAATGGAGCGAAGACCTAAATCTAAATGGCTTTCAGTCGCACTGCAGGAAGTGACAACTTCCATAGTTAGGGAGAGGACAGGAGAACTTAGGAACTATGGGATATTAGTATTTACAACTTTATACAAGCGTCAGTAAATCAGTCATTGCCATTTAAATCAGATGACAATGAAAGAAACAAAGTAAAGGTAGGATTAAATATATGTGACCTGCAATGGAATAAAAAGAGCAAGTATTGTTTCAGTTATTAAATTTAAACCAATAAGCCATATGCTGTTGACAGATAAAAAGTAAAGTTAATAGTGCAGACCCAAAAATGCTGTCATCAAAGGAATACCACCAGAACTCATTTTAAAATCAAGAGTGGCAGCGATCAGGGTGGGCCCCATCGATGAGGGACCACCTTGACGTGGTGAGGGGGCTCTTCAGCTCCAGGAATTAGTTCCCGGGTTTAAGTCAAAGTCTCATATATTATGTATTTATATGGAGTAATATTGTGGAATTTTCCACTTTCTATAAAATCTATTGGACCTGGCAATTAGGAAAAGATATAGCTGGGAATGGGTTTATATCCAAAGCTGAATAGGCGGAACTGTTCTGCAGGACTGGACCACGGATTCTAGGCGGCTTTGGTTCTGGGTATAGGACTAATGGACCACAGTTGGTCCTACAGGTTCCACATAAAAATCGGAACTGTACTAAACTGGCAGCAAAAGAACCAGCCAAAGAAGAGAAGAGTCAAAACAACAAAAAATGCCCTTTTATTTATTTATTACAATAACTTATATTAGTATTTAAACTTTATGCAAGCGAGTTAGTAAATCAGTCATTACAATTTAAGTCAGATCATCCAAAAGTGAACATATAAAATTATTAAATAAAAGCAGTATAATAGTCCAATAGTCCATAAATCCAAAATTGAATCACACAAAATGGGTATCAAAATTAATATTACTTCAAAGTTATTTAACAGAACATTGACATCTTTATATTCCAAGTTATTAAAATACTCAAAATGAGTAACAAAATAAAACACAATCAAAATGAACCAGCATCCATTATTCTAAATGATTGAACTACTTAAAATGAGTCAGCACCAAAATTAAACAAATCGAAAGTTAACTACCAGCACAATTATATTACTATTCAAAATATTAAAATAATAAACGTCACAAGTGAACAGCAAAACATTACATTACTTAATTATTGGCTTCTAAATAACTCTGAAAAAGAGAACAGCAAAACATTACATTACTTAAATACGTGGCTTCTAAATAACTCTGAAAATTAGGCAAAACAAAGCATCATTAGGTTAACCTAAGAAGGTCACACTCCACCCGAGGTGATTACAGCTTACGACACAGCAACGACAGACAATCCTATACACTAGGTCATCAATACAATTCCACGCTGCCAAAGAGGTTACCCTCCACACAATGTCGCTCCCCAGCTGACAAATATACACCAATAATTCCCAATGAAACTACACCAAAAATTATGTTCTCCATACAACGAAAACGATCCACTCAATGAAGTCATACTCGACAAATCGTTCTCTAGACGACGAAAACAGGATAACGCTGGCCAAAGAATGCTGACCTCCAACTTGAAGTCCTACTCCGTACTACGGCTTCACACCAAATAACCAGGTGTCCAATAACTGACGCTGCCTCATACTGGTCCACAGGTAAGCATACCTGATGCTCTGCTGCTGAGAGATTGATTACCTTTGGCTGACTGACTCCTCTCACCCCACACTCCACCAACGACACCGCCCTTGCCAACGTGGTAAAATAAAAACAAAGGAAACAACCAAACTACGATTGTTCCTTTAAAACAAGGACTAACCTGACAGACTCTCGGCATTCTATCTGGTTTGCCCATAACGTGATTAGGGTGGGATGATTGTATTCTTATAATACTATCGGTCATATCAAGCAGGTTTGGCTTGCACTTGGACCTTCCTCCTGATTTGGATTTCACTTATAATGATATTCCTTTACTGATCAATCAGCTTCCTACTCCGTTCCTCCTCTTTGGAGATTTTAATGCTCACAACCCCATTTGGGGTTGGAACATGGCAGATGCAAAGAGTAGGTTGTTGGAGGGTATTATGGATGGTGATGATATATAATGGAGACATGACATATCATAATATTTACTCCAATGCGTACTCGGCTATTGATCTGAGCATTTGCTCATCTAGTGTAAATATTGATTATGAATGGTCAGTATTTGAATATCCAAATAGGAGTGACCATTTCCCAATTTATGAAAAATCGGTTAAGAATCAGCCTTCTGAATCATCTCCTAAATGGAATGTAGATGAAGCAGACTGGCAGAAATTTAGCGAATCTGCTTTTATGGAGTAGAATATAAAATCTTCCATCCATTTCAGAGGCATATAATTATTTTAACCCTTAAACGCCGAAGCGGTAAATAAAAAATTGTCTCCCGTGTGCCGGAGGGGTTTCGGAGTGAGCGCAGAAGCGGAAAAAATATTTTTTTACAAAAAATCACAGCGCGCTTAGCTTTCAAGATTAAGAGTTCATTTGTGGCTACTTTTTTTTCATTGCCTGAAGTTTAGTATGCAACCATCAGAAATGAAAAAAAATTATCATTATCATATATAAATAATGCGATATATGATAGCGCAAAAACGAAATTTCTATATTAATTTGTATTCAATCACGCGTGTGCGCAAAACGGTTAAGGTAAGTTATTTTTTTTCGTGTAAATGCACACTAAATTGCGATCATTTGGTATATAACACATTGTAAAACGATAAAAGAAACACAGAGAAAATATTATCACAAAATGATGCATGAATTCGTAATGCGCGGACATAAAAAAATATATATTTTTAAAATTCACCATAAATCGAAATATTGTTATAGAGACTTGGAATTTGTTTCAAGATGAAGTTAAATAATGGAGTATTACGATACTGTAAGATTTGTAGCTTAAAAATGCAGTTTTCGACCATTTCGGACGAGTTAAAGTTGACCAAATGTCGATTTTTTTTATAAATTTTTTTTATATGCAAATATTTCAAAAATAAAAAATGCTACAACCTTCAAATATTTTTTTTATATTTTGCATGTTTTTGCACACATTTTCATATATAAAACTCTATAAATCCTAATATGAAAAGGCATAAATATTAGGCGAATGTGACCTACGCATTTCGGAGATTCGCTGCCGAGAATCGGCGCGCGGAGAGTATAAAATAGCTTTTTTCAAAAATTCACCATAAATCTAAATATTGTTCTAAAGACTTCCAATTTGTTTTTAAAGTGAATATAAATGATTGAATATTACTAGACTGTAACAGTTTTATGTTACAAATGCGTTTTCTGACCATTTCGGTTGAGTCAAAGTTGACCAATCGTAGTTTTTTCCTATTTATCGTACTTTTTATGCAAATATTTCAAAAATGAGACATGCTACAACCTTCAAATATTTTTTGTTATATTGTGCATGTTTTTGCGCACATTTTCATATATACAACTATATAAAAAGCCTAATATGAAAATGCACAAATATTAGGAGAATGTGACCTACGCATTCCGGAGATTCGCTGCCGAGAATCGGCGCGCTGAGGGAAGAAAATAGTTTTTTCAAAAATTCACCATAAATCTAAATATCGTTCTAGAGACTTCCAATTTGTTTTAAAGTAAAGATAAATGATTGAATATTACTAGACTGTAAAATTTTTATGTTAAAAATGCGTTTTTTGACCATTTCGGTTGAGTCAAAGTTGACTGATTGTAGTTTTTTTTCCTTTTTATCGTACTTTTTATGCAAATATTTCAAAAATGGGAAATGCTATAACCTTCAATATTTTTTGTTATATTTTGCATGTTTTTGCGCACATTTCATATATAAAACTATATAAAAAAGCCTAATATGAAAGGCACAAATATTAGGAGAATGTGACCTACGCATTTCGGAGATTCGCTGCCGAGAATTGGCGCGCGAAGGGAAGAAAATAGTTTTTTTTTTTTAAATTCACCATAAATCTAAATATTGTTCTAGAGACTTACAATTTGTTTTAAAGAGAAGATAAATGACTGAATATTACTGGACTGTTATGTAATTTGCTTACCCAAAAAATACCAATATATATATATATATATATATATATATATATATATAATATATATATATATATATATATATATATATATATAATATATATCAATTCAAGCTACAAATGTCCTTTAATATCTAAATTCACTTACCTCCCAAATGATATATTTTCATATATGTACCGAAGGGGAATTTTTTAATTGATAATAATTTCGTACCCCCCATTGGGGGGACGGAAATTATTATCAATTAAAAAATTCCCCTTCGGTACATATATGAAATATCTCATTTGGGAGGTAAAGTGAATTTAGATATTAAAGGACATTTGTAGCTTGAATTGATATATAAATGGATCACGGTCGCATGTGATAATTATTCAATATATATATATTATGTATATATATATATATATATATATATATATATATATATCATATATATATGGTTTTATGTATATGTATATATGTATATATGTATATATTTATATATGTATATATGTATATAATATATATATATATATATATATATATATATATTATATATATATATATATATATATATATATAGTATATATATTATATATATATATATATATATATATATATATATATAGTATATATATATATATATATATATATATATATATATATATTATATATATTATATATATATATAAATATATATATATGATATATATATATCTATATATATATATATATATATATATATATATATAATATTAAATATATAAAATATCTATATTACATTTTTCGATTCTGGTACCAATACATAAATAAAAGGAATGCAGGTGATACTTTTCTTTTCGCATACAATGAAATGTCTTATTATTATTTTATCATGCACAGATACGGATATTTAAAAAATTTAAAAAAATTTGTAAATAAATATAAAAATACATATAAAAGAAATGCAGAATACTCACTCGTAATCCTGAGTCTTCGTTCTATTCTTGTTTTCTCCCTCCTCTATTGAAGAGTCTTGCATATTTTCCCTCTCGACATGACGAGGTACAGGTGGAGGAGGGAGACGCGCGCCCTTACTGCTGATGGACCCGGCGGCCCCATGCACCCTCCGCTGTCGGTTTAGGGGGCGCACTCCAATACGTGACCTTGGTGTGGTACTTACGGTCACAGTCCCTATCCTGCAAAGAGCAATTTTGCAGAGACGACAGAAGAACCGGGTGTCTCTCCTTCTGCCATTCATATGGCACACCCGGCACCGTGTCTGCCTTCGCCCTTCTAAGGCCTCCAGTGTGTGATCCCCTGGCTGCAGCCGACACACAGGGGTCCAACTAACCCGACGAGAAGCGGGTGATGGCGGGGCCGGCAGCAAGAGGGGCGTCGTCAGCAGGGGCGTCATTAGCAGGGGCAGCGTCGTCAGCAGGGGCGTCATTAGCAGGGGCGTCGTCAGCAGGGGCGGCGGCAGCAGGGGCAGCGGCAGTAAGGGGGTTGGCGGCAGCAGGACGGCGGCAGCAGGGGCGTCGTTCACCAGGGGTGGCGGCGGCGCAGCCGGGGCGGCGGCAGCTGGGGCGGCGGCGGTCGACCGAAGTTTGGCCCTCCTATCTGCCCTTTCCGCTAGGGGCAGATCTGCAGCTCGGAGTAGGGGGTCAGTGATGGAAGGCCACTCATCGGGATTGAAGTTGATGAGGGCATTGTCCCGGCTACCTCTAGGAAACTGTATGTTGGGACAAACCTCGGAAGATTGTCACCGCGGTACCCACAGTACAGTATGTAGGCATTTTGGAGGGCCAACTGAAGGATGTATTTGAGGAGCTTCTGGGTCCACCTTCTGGTTCTCCTGGCGAAGGGATAATACTGGATGAGCTGATCAAAGAGATCAACTCCTCCCATGTGCCTGTTGTAGTGCCCAATGACGGTAGGCCGCTCGATACGAAACTCCTCAAACACAACTTGGCCCTGTCGACGTGTCTTCTTCCGCTGTACGATCTCTTCTTGGATGGGTTCATGACTCATCGTAATCATGGGGACGAGTCGGACACCCTTCCAACAGATGACGAAGACAGCTCCCTTCCGCCGCCACTCTGTCTCTCCTCTTGCCAGGTGTTGCGGATGACTAGCGTACCTCTTGAGGGAAATCGGGGCCCCACGCACCAACTGAAGGGTACCACTGACGTGCACACCAGCTTCATACAGTTCCTGGGCCAGGGATACCGAGTTATAATAATTATCCATAACAGTTGATAATCCCTGGTTACGGAAGCATCCCACAAGACTGAATACAGTGTCACGCAGCGTGGAGAAGACCCCGGAATACACTGAAAAGTCCACGACGTATCCAGTGTTGGACTCGGTAATAAAAAAAAAATTTCACTCCATATTTCTTCGACTTCTTAGGGTTATACACTTTTATACTAAGACGTCCTTTGTAAGGCATCATCCCCTCATCCAAAGAAAGGTTCTTTCCAGGAACCACGAGATTTCTACACGATCACGAATGTATTCCAACACTTGGGCGGATTAGGATGAGGCGATCACTGTTTATTCCGGGGTATGGCCCTTCGGTTGAAGGCGTTGAAATACCTGTCCAACGCCAGGAAATTATCACGGTACATAACGCCGGGCACATTGGGCATATATAAAAAATAATTCCGCCTCCAATATTGCCTGACGTCGGAAGCAGGTGTCATACCAAAATAAATGTGGAGCCCCAAAAATTGCGCCATGTCAATGAGGTTGCAACCCCGCCAGTAATAAGACAAGGTCGTCCGTAGTTCATATCGGCAGTACCGAGCGTAGTCCAGGTATTCCAGCAATTCCCGCATAAGG
This sequence comes from Macrobrachium nipponense, assembly GCF_015104395.2. Lineage (NCBI taxonomy): Eukaryota > Metazoa > Arthropoda > Malacostraca > Decapoda > Palaemonidae > Macrobrachium > Macrobrachium nipponense. The sequence continues at coordinate 62,423,390 of NC_087202.1, read as the reverse complement.
AACAGCTGGATGAACCCCAAAGCAGTCTGGGGTACTAGTACGGTGAGCCCAGGGGTTGCCGTGAAGGGGTGCATGTTAGGAGGGGTGGGGTCTTCCGTCCACCCCTCGTCGCTCTCGGACGACCGACCTTCACCTTGGCTGGCGCGTTGAGCCGATCTTCTACGTGCCCGTGCGCGCGCACATGCACGGGTGCGGGCACGATTTCGCACACTACCCTCCCCCATTGGCTCATCACCCTCACTTAGGCCTTCGCTTTCAGTATCGTCCTCCGCGATGAAACTAGACCCCATATCCCCATCCTCCCCCTCCTCAGATTCCCCCTCATATGCACTGAAACCACTGAATTCGAGCGCACTTTCGGGATGTGAGCCTCGAACGAACATTGGGGGATATATTCGTCCTCACTGACATCGGGACTGATGTCCTCATCACTCGATGACCATCCGCCATCAAAATGAGGACTTGCGACATGTTCCTGATCAAGCTCCGAAAGATATTCGTCTATGTCCCTTGGTTGGAGGCCTCCCAAATGCCTACGAATGCCCCTAAGGACGCCCATATGCTTCCTAGGGGTAACCAAAGGCATACGATGTGTTCCTGAACCACTTTCATCCACACGTGGTCACACAGAACGGCCTTGAGGCGCGGGGTCATGCTTGGTGCTTGGCCCTTCGCCAGCATCTAAGTCCAAAATGCGTCTTACACGATCCCTTCCGACGGGTAAAACGCGCCTTTCGCGGTTCACACGTCGTTGAGACATCTCTATGAATGTCCTGTAGCAACACAAATGTTCAAAGTCTCGCACAAGTTCAGAAAAACACGATTGCGACAAAAGATCGCTCTCGGACGATGCGCCGCTGATGCTGACTGGAGCGAGAAGAAAGCATTTCGCGCATGCGCACTTGGATCACGCTTCTAAACAAAACAACACCTCGATCCGTGAACTCCCAGCATCCCCCAAGACGCGTGATTCAAAAGTTTTAGGCTGGTAGGCCTATAAGTATTATTCCGCGAATTAAAAAAAAAAAATTTGTATGTCGACGTAAAATACGTCCAGTCGGCACCCGAGAGACAAAAAATGTGGACATAAAATACGTCCAGTCAGCGTTTAAGGGTTAAGGACACTACCATCAACAGTGCAATTGCCTCTATTCCAACAACGAAAGGAAAGCCCTCTAGACCAGCAGTTCCTTGGTGGAACAAAACCTGCAGTAGTATGAGAAAGATCACTAGAAAATGTTAAAATAAAAAGTATAAGAGGAGTGGAACTGCACAAGCCAAAGTTATTTACCAACGTGCCATGGGCAAGCAAAATAAATATTTTAAAAAGGCAAAAAGAGAGTCGTGGATGTGCTACATAAATGACATTAGCTCAAAAACACCATCCAAAACGATTTGGAAGAAAATGAACTAAATGGCAAGTTTGTCCCTGAACATCTGCTTACACTTAAGATAAACGGTGATCTAACCAGATAGGGTCGCAGAAAAATTAGAAAATTTCTCGAGAATATCGAGTAGTGAGAACTATTCTCGAGAATTTCAAGACTTTAGAAATACCCAGATTTCTCTTGATTTTTTCGGTGAAAATATTCTTCAACCATACAATGGAAAATTTACATAGCAAGAACTCAAGAAGCCTTGCAGAATACCGAAGCATCAGCCTCTGGTGAAGATAAAATACTTTATGAAATACTAAAATGAAATCTGGGAAACTGGTAGTATTCCTTAGAGCTGGAAATTATCATTAATCATCCCTATGAAGAAACCAAACAAGCATCCTTCTTTACCCAGCAGCTACAGACCAATAACTCTCACCAGTTGTGTTTGTAAGCTGATGGATAAGATGATTAACACATGACTTGTATGGCACTTAGAAACATAAATTGCTTTCTCCATTCCAGTCTGGCCTTAGGAAAACTAGATCTACTTTGGATCCCTTGCCAAAGCTCTCAAATCAAACACAACAAGGTTTTATTAAACAGAGACAAACAATCTGAGTTTTCTTTGAATTGGAAAAGGCACATGACATCACATGGCGCTTTGGCATCATAAAAAAGTTGTATAAGATGGGAATTAAAGGAAAAATTATTATATGTGTAAATTCGTTTTTATCAGAAAGATATATTAAGGTAAGAGTAGGAAATCGTGTGTCACGACCTTTCTTACAAGAAGAGGGAGTTCCTCAGGGCAGTGTCCTTATTGTCACCCTCTTTGCTATTGCCATTGATGATGTAATAGAAAATATACCATCACCAGTAAAAGGCTCTTTATTTGTAGATAATTTGGCTCTGTACTGCACAGGATATGATGCAGTTTCTACTAGCAGGTTCATGCAAAGTAATCAAGTGGGCTAATGATCATGGATTTCGATTTTCCGAATCAAAAACTGTCGTTGTTTGGTTCTGCAGGGGCCGAACTAAGGAAACCATTCCAACTCCTACCTAAAAAGGAACTATTTTACCTTACTCCGCTGCAGTAAAATCTTTATGAATGGTCTTTGATGAAAAAACTCACTTGGAATAATCATATTGACCAGTTAAAAGTGAAAGTGAAGAGATCATTAAATATTTTAAAAGTAGTGTCTAATTTTAATTGCGGTGCTGAAAAGAAGTCGTTGTTAAGGCTTTATAATGCAGTATGTTTATCTAAGTTAGACTACGGCTGCCAAGTATACTCATCTGCTTCAAAGACTAAATTTAAGGAATTGGTTATTGTGCATAATATGGGGCTAAGGCTCTGCACTTGAGCTTTCAGAATTTCACCCATTGAAAGTATCTATGTAGGCTCTCATCAGCTGCTAATGGACCTAAGGAGGCATGAGCTAGGTCTGAGATACACCATGCGGCCGAAAAGCACTAAGGAAAATCCTTCTTTTGAGATCTTGAAACAGTGTGATTCGAGTCTTTTTAGATTTAGTAGATCTTCAACACCATTTCAATTCAGACAGCTGGGTGAACGGGAGGAAGAAAATATAAAAACGCAGGAGATCCTACAATTTTAAAAACCCTGCTATCCCCCCCTTGGTTTATTCCAGCAATGGATGTACGCACTAAAGAGATAAAGAAGAAAGGTCGTCCGGAAGAAGTCAGAAACAAGTTTTTGGAGTATGAGAGGAGGCATGTAAATGACAGGAAAATCTATCCTGATGGATCAAAATCAGAAGATGGAGTGGGCTGTGCAGTGGTGTGTGAGAGGGGTTTTGTATATAAAAAGTTACCAGACTCCTAATCCATATTCACTGCTGAAGCAACAGCCATAATTAATGCTTTAAATCTTGCATCTGATAAGAAATTCAAGTCCACAGCAATATATAGCGACTCTAGAACTGTTTTAGAAGCCCTGAAGAAATTTAACCCTACCCATCCCTTAATTCAAGAGGCCCAGGAATGGCTTTTTTTTTTTTATCTTTATGTTCGCCACAAATCATTTAAAGTTTTGTTGGGTTCCTGGACACACAGGTATAGAAGGGAACGAACTTGCTGATAGTGAAGCAAAGGATGCTGCTAGATGTGATTTTTCACCCCTAAGGTGTCACATTTGGATATGCATCTAGTTATAGAATATATATCCGCTAGAAATGGCAGCAGAGGTGGACTTCCCTTATTTTGTCCACAAATAGGAAGTACACTAGTGTTAGGAAAAGTTTTCATTTTTGGAGTTGGGTTTTAATCGCATCGGAAGATTCGAGATCATCCTAACACGGCTAGGATTGGCCATACCCGCTCACTCCTATTAGTTATATTTTAGAGGGAGGCAGTGCCCCACTTGGTGCTACTGTGATGGTGAGCTATCTATTGAGGAAACCTGCCTGGTGCGCTGTCCTAGATTTAACCGCCTTAGGGTAAAGTACTTAATAGCTGGGAAGACTATTTCAGAAACTTTAAATGATGATGTGGTCTATCTGAAAGAATCTGGTTACTTTAATGCGCTATGATTTCAGCACATTTAGAGAGATTTAGTCATTTTAATCTATAAAGTATATATTTATAGATATAAAGTTTCGATAATTATTTTTTCTTATATTGGTTTTATCTAACATCATTCTTCAATTTTTACGTTCATATTTGGACACAGGTGTTATCCACTTATTCATAATTTATCATACTAATTTATATATTTATTTCGATAGGGCCCTGAATAATCCTGATGGGTTCCGGCGCTTGGGCATCAAGAAATAAATTTCATAATCAATTAATTAATCAAAATGCCATAACTAGTGTGTATGTGCGAGTGCGTGTGCGTGTACGAGCTTGCGTGTTCATATTTGCTTTCAAAAATAATGTTTCTTGCGTATTTTATATTACATAATTTCTCAGAAAAGCTTTGTCCAGGAAAAATTCCACTTCATTGGTTTGGGCCTGGATCATCGACATTATAGGACCCTTCATTCATGGTCGCTCATACCTCATGATGGTTTATATTTGTTCAGCTTTTGCAGTCCATAGCCCCAAAGATTTAACGATAGAACTTGATGCAAACCGAAGGCATTTCTGCATCGAACTGCTATTTGAGACATCAGCATTACAGTGCTAGTTCAAAATGACGGGAAATACAACAGATGAAAATAGACAGGAAAACTGCTAGCCATTAAAGTATAGATATCAAATCCGTTTACGTTCCGTTAGTATTTAAAATTCAATTTACTTCAAACATTACACGGAGCTCCTTTTTTTTCGTAAAGTCCAGGTACAACTTGAAGTAGGCAGTACTTCCTTTCTGGTAATCACCATCGTACTGAGTGTGGAATAGTGTGCCTATTGCAAGTTTAACATATGAATGAAAAGCTTAGTTTATATTGGTTTCAATTATAGAATTGCAAATATGCAGATTCTCTTAAAATCCAACTCTCAGAAAACAAAAATTGCTTACTTATTAATCAAACATCGTACTTATGCCCTTTCATGAGTTATAGGCATATGTCATTCAGTCTTAGAAGTTATTCAGAATGCACAACAATATTAAACACTGTCAAAAGGACTAGTGAAGAGGACTACGACTTTCACAACATAAACGGTAAATCATAAACATTAATGTTTAGAAGCTTCCAGCAAAATTTCCCCCCGAAAGAATATGAGACTTTAATGGGTCATCGAGGCATGGTTCGTAAAAATCAAAGCTATTTAACACTTCATAGATGGACCGAACTGGAATGGGAGTAACATCAGTGCCAAACGAAAAGTCCGAGGCGCGTATTATGTACTTTGTTGTGTCTAGTATGAAACAAAATTCATAGATATAACACGCTGGCGCCGTAATCCAGTAAGGGAGCTTAATATTTCAGTTGCTGAGGCAACGTAAAATTAATTTGATCGAAGATTAATAAGTCATATGTGGAATTCAATAAATAAATATTTTACTTGTCTCGTTTTAAATCACTAATTGCTTGCCATTAGCCAAAAGAAAGAGAATGAAATATTCAACGTAACGATATCAGTGACTATGATCAGAACCATTAGCAAATATTCCAAGGTAACGTTAAAAAGTTCCATATATCGTTTTCTTTAAATTAATTACCGAAACTGTCCGTGTATCCCCCAAAGCGCAGAGGCACCATGTCAAGTTCAACAAACCATTGTTAACGCAGTCATACCTATCCAGTGTTGCGGTAACGCGATTGCATTCATAACGTTGTACTACATTAGACCAGCAATGGAGCATAAACTCAGACAAGACAGTAACAGTGTCAACTTGAAATCGTAAAGCACGAGGAGGGAATGGAAGGTCCACCGATAAGAAAACTAAGCTGTGTTACACTTCTCGTCTGGAACAGATCAAACCAGTTGATAAGTAACGAGGTTTATTTACTATACATTATTATGTGAGAAGGCATTTCGTTTGGGAAGTTGTTTTATTCTATTTTTATTTGTTTAATGTCTTGTGCAGCCAGGCACTGACATGGAAGGTATTAGGCCTACTATGTCCAGGCTTTTGAGTACAACAGGTTAGTTACCAGTGGAGTCAGCATTTTCCTGAATTATGGTTATTAATTTTGATGCCAAAACTCTTTTGACATCAGAAATTTTCTATTGCAATTAGTTCCCATGAAATTCAAATGAAGACTAGATCATTGAATGCGTTGCCCCATTAAAGCATTTATTTGATTGATCACAACCACTTTACAAGCTAATATACAGCAATTGGAAACATATTTAAGGGAGCCCATTTGTTTGTTGGTTCGTGAGTGCCTTCTGCAATCCCGCTTATAATTTAAGAACATGTGGACACTGATTGTCGATGAGCAGCTGTTTTTTTTTTCTTTTATTCTATTTCATCACCTTTCTGGCTACGTAAAATTTTTCTTTCCTAGAACACCCGTAGAAGTTACGGCAACCTAAGCGAGGGTCGAGAAGTCCGCATCCTAATGTTATTTCCGTCGTTCCATCCTGAAAGGCTTACCAAGGTGTCATCTTACAGCATACGTATATAAGGGCCAGTGATGAGAGATTATTACACGTATTATTGTTATCCACAAAATGCTTGGTTGTAATTGCGTTTATTGCGTCCTCATTTTGGGCAATTAGTTTGTACAGTATTTTATGAGACTACTCATTTTCTTGGGTCAACATTTCATAAACCGCTGGCCATTATGGGTTATATGCGCCGATTCTGTGCTGGCAGAATCCTTTCCAGTTCTTAATGAGAGCTTTCTCTCCACTAGTTAGTCGGTCGCAGTATATTTGGTTAAGTTATGCACAAACCTGTCATTGAGGGAGTGAGATGTCAAATTACAAGGTAATCGAATTCCTTGTTCTAATAATTGTCTATTATTCATGCTTAGAGTCATTTGTTTGTTCGCTTTTCTAGATTTAGAATGCTGCTTATAAGTTTGACCTCGAAAAGATAATTGGGTCTCGCTGAAGTGCACCAAAGTGAGTCTTCAAGTTAATATAGTTGCAGATAAATGTTTCAGTTACACTCACTTACAAATTCGACGGTGTTATTGTAACTCAAGAATTATTGTCCATGTGCAACAAAAATAGGTTTCCATGGATGGTTTGCTAATATTGTGCGGTCACATAATCCTGTGAATATATTAAATTATTCATTATTTTAATTATACCACGAATTTATACTTGTGTATGATTATATTACTTTTTTGTCATCACTTATGGTTATTGTTTTTAGTTTCGCCTATTTCATTATTCGGTACAAAATATCAGATTGTCACTAATCAGGTCATTTCAAAATATTTGTACGTATCTCTGAACATAATTACCATAATTGAAACGGGGACGAATCAAAATCAATAAAACTTCATAAACTTACCAAACAATTTTCCCCATCCAATAGCCAACTTTAAAAAAAAAAAGTTATTTCCCCGATCCCTACCTTCTTCTTTCCTCAAACAATTTTCTTTTTTAGCATTATCATCGTATAACAACAACTCGTTGGCTGATACATTTTTCTACCTTGCATGCGTGTCGTCAAATACGGGAACCGTGTGAATTGGCCTCGCGATTTTCGAAAACACTCCATTGTCACGGACACCCCTTGATCCGCTACAGGTTCGATATTATAATATAAAAAAAAAATCAACAACAACAGATGAAACTCGGGATACGAATATAGAAAGATACACACAGAACAAAAGTTTATTAACAAGCTTACAAACAAGATAAATGCAGAATGGTTTCTCCTATTTACATAACAAAAACCTGATACTTACATCAGGAGAACATAGAAAGTGTCTTGCTTGCCAGAGACAAACTTTTCACCTTAATCAGGCTCTAAAGGGGTATTTTAGCTGAGAATATTCGCGCCTGTGCTCAATGATGATTTTGTTTCGGTAACATGTCTCTATAGTTTACCTGCTTTATAAAAATAAAGGAAAAAGGGTTAGTGATATCGGATAACGAGGTGTACAGATGGAATTATGAATCCGCTGTTTTCGTCGGGACTTGGTTGGATGTGACGGAAAACGCAAATCCTATTATTTTGAGAACTCGAGTTAATTGAATTGAGCTAACCTCATTGGCATGTTCCACTATGCGAGGACGTGGAAGAAACCTCATTTGTGAAATTGGATGTTCAGGGTCATTCCTCATTTTCTTAGAAACATGAAACCGATGAGTGTTTAATTTACATTTGGCGTCTCAGAAAATAAAATAAAATGCATTTAGTCAGTGTAGAGTTTTCTGGAGATTATCCATCTTTAAATATTAATAATTTTCACGACGGTTATTGATATGGATGGTGTTATGATGAGGTTTTCAGTGAGAAACTTTCATTTATCGCTCGTTATTGCTTTATTTCTAGCCAACTCTCCCTTCAGCGTTATGTACGTGATCCTTTAGTAGTGCACCAAATGAAATGTTATTACGTTCATATGTCGTGTACTTCTCATCTTACTTCAATTCTGGCTGTGGACCTGAGCTGCGGAGGCCCCCCGGTCGGTTGCTATTCATTGGCCATATTTATATTGTGCATACTTGGCATATGTATATTTCACATCCCTTAGATCAGGTTTACATCGCGTGAGTAATTAGGAAACGATAAATCAATGTCCCTCATATCAATATTTATATGTTTATTTTTGGTTATATATAACCATTATTGATCGAGTTCACATAATGAAAAATTGATGATGTCTTGGCAGTATATCAGTGTGAAAGGTGATTGAATGTATCAAATGACAGAATAGAATAAGATTTTGAAACCTGGTTATCTTTTGCCTTAGGAACATTGCACATCATCAGGTTAAGGTTTACAGTTAGTTGCTCTAAATTACAGTAACCCGTCTATTATTGAGATATATTTAGTTACGAATAGCCACAGTCACTGGAACATTAAATTACAGGAATTTAGAGTTTTTCCTATGTGTAGTATTTGTCTGGGTATTTTTGTGACGGACAATATCAATTGGTTTCCGTTTGAGTGGAGTAGATTTTATTGCCCCCCCCCCCCGAAAAAGTTATCTAACGGCATGAAACTGTTAATGATCCTGTAATTGGAAATTCTCAGGACCATAAAATCCAAATTGGAAATTCTTTGAATGTATATCATATCGTTTACATGAAATTAATGGGAAATTAACGTTAGTCCCCGATCCAGGTATTGCTAGGGAAACTGGTATTTAAGCCTAAGCCAAGAATGGCGCATAATTAAAGATTTTGTAATAATTTCAAATTTATTTCATAGATTTTAATTTTACAATGGTTTCAGTATTTAAAGTTTAAGTGTAACTATCAAAGAGATTTTTCTATTTAACAATCTTTGCTGAGTTTCGTGTGTGTCTAATAAAGCTTCACATAATGTTTGCACAAATTCCAGAGATATGGATGGTTAATTGGTGAAGATAAGTCTGCCTTATGACAACTCTGCTGGAAGGTTTGAAAGGGAGTATGTGTCCTGCTGTGGACCACAGATTCCACCAGAAGACAAGCTGCAACTATCCCTTTCCCTTCAGTAATCTCCCCGTTTTCTTGGTGAATTTCATTTTGGCTCTGAGAGAGAGAGAGAGAGAGAGAGAGAAGAGAGAGAGAGAGAGAGAGAGAGAGAGAGAGAAAGTAGTGCCGCTTCTAAAACGCAAAACTGCGCTGTTGTGTAAACTATGCATTTTGCTGCGAATGTTGAGAAGCGATATTCATATAGACTATCTCTCTCTCTCTCTCTCTATAACACAGTGTTGTAGTTATTGTCAACACCCTGCCGCCCAACGTTACATTGTTAATATTTAAATAATTCATCAATTGTTTGTTTTCCTATTATGATAGCCGTGCTGGGATGCGGGAGAAATAAATTCATTTTATCAGTGAATGTTTCATTAAATATTTTTAATAATTTCGTTAGATCGTATCTGGTACAATATTGGTAAAGTGGAAAGCCTACCGAGTATCACTACCATTGCCAAAAATTATTCTAATTGTTTATTTTACGTTTCAAAGGTGGCATCTTTTTAAAGCTTCACCCAACGTCAATGTAATTTGGGGGTTTCTTGAAAGGTCCATTTAGCCTACCTTATTCGTAGATACCGGAAGCGAGGTCTTGGTCTGAAGACTTTTCCACCGTTTTATCTTTTTTGGCTGGTTTTATATTTTTTCCCGCTTCCTTTTGTTTGTTGCAGTTTTATCATTGTAAGAATTATTCTACTTTTATGTACCACTTATCCTTGTGTGTAATGGTTAAGGTTATGTTTGAATTGTTCATTATATATTTGAAGTTCACTTCAGCTTTTTCCAATCACGTTATTCAAGATGTCACACTTTGTAACGTTAATGAGCGTTTTAAATGTTTTGAATTTTGTGCATTATATTTTTTTTACAAGAAAACTAGAGGTACTTTTTCTTTCATTTAGATTTGTATTTAAAAAAAAAGTTATTTTTGTGAAGGTCACCAATTACTGACCTACAAACGGACTGCTTTTGGTGCTTGGTAGTGGTACCTTTGTGTCGTCATGCCTTTGATATCCAGATACGTCATAGTACAACGACCCAAGGCTCTTTGTCTAGATGCTGGGTAATGGATTATCTGGAATCAGGAGAGAGAGAGAGAGAGAGAGAGAGAGAGAGAGAGAGAGAGAGAGAGAGAGAACGCGCAAAGTACCAGTTTGAAGCTTTCAAAGAAACTTTCAGTGTTATTCGAAGTTGGGAGGGAGAGACGAAAAGAATAGGGCATAATAGAACAAAGATAAAACCAGATTTTGAGACAGTGGAAGTAACAAATGGTGTAATATGCCTTTGAATTTGCATTTATTCTTCTTGAGCAAGTTAAAGCTAATAACAGTTCAGGTCATACTATCGTAGAATGTATACACCTCTCTTTCTCTGAAATCTAAAAATTAATTGGTGACTATTATGATTGCTCACCATCCTTTTGCACCATCTGAAAATATGTTGAACTGTTTGTGCACTCCACCCACCCACCAAAGGTTAAAGTCATTAATAAAATCGTCTCTCTCCAATGCTTACTCTTGTACCCGTTTTTCCTTTGACATCCTATTCTTCCCCACCCAGCAGCCAAAAAAGAAAAAAAAATTCTCCTCACTTACTACTAAGTCTTATGCAGTGTTGTCCTTGGACATTAACATTTGCCTATGTCCAATCTCCCCTTGCTTTCTGACACAGACGTTCTGTAATTGTCTCATATCGCTGAGTGACTGGATCGTTAGGGCGCTAGAACACCCTCCAACAATACCTGGGAACTGCCATTTGCGGCTGTTTAAGAATAGTTTGGAGCCTTTCCTAAAGGGTACATTTGCTTCTTATGCAGTGTAAGTTCTCGCCTAATTGCAAAATATATCTCATCATGATAGCTCTTTCACGTTTCGTAAATCTCTCTCTCTCTCTCTCTCTCTCTCTCTCTCTCTCTCTCTCTCTCTCTCTCTCTTTCTTACTGGCTAATGGTGGAAGGTCACAATTTTTTCCAATTCGTTTATCAGAGTTTTCCTTCGTGCAGTATCTAAATATGTAACTAATTTCTTGTACATTATAATTTACCGGAATTTTTTTAACAGAAAGAATAATTTGCATTTATGTATTTGATAAATAATGTTCTTGCATTTTATTTCTTGGACAGTTTGTACACCCATGTTCACTGATTTGGCACGATATTGCTACTAAAATCATTCAGCGAAAAACATGTGTTCCATAAGGAACAAGGCTCAAAGGATTTTGTTATCAGATTGCAAAGGCTGTTTTTCTAAACTGATTGTGTATCTTGAAAGTGAACGTGAATATCTGATGTTCTTCTTTCTTCAGTCAAGTGGACAAATCGATTGTTGTTCTCAGATCGGAGCGGGGAAAACCGACTCGTGTGAAAGAGGCCTAACACTGGTCTCTCCAATCATCAATGCTGGAACGAGCAAGATAGTACGGCTTAGAGAGAGCCGTTTAGGACAGTTGTGACAGATATCTGTTGTTTTTAGGAGTCGCTAATCATTAACCCTTGCTTGTTTTATCCCCGTCATGCTATCTGCCGACTGTTATCCGCTGCGTGGAAGATATCTGGCGTTTGGCGTTTTATGTAATTCATAGGGTATTCAGATGTAGTGAAATCATTTGACGTTTAATGGCAGGGGATTTTTAAAAATATGTAGTTAACTAGCTTTTCACACAAGCGGTAAAGAGAAATATTCTTTTTATCGAGGCTTGTTTTTCACTTTATTCTTTTCCTGTCCTTTGGCAAGCTACATGTAGTTTCTAAAGGACTTCGGATATAATACGGAGATGATCAGATCGACACGTACATAAACTGGAAGTGATCACTAAGGACTGCTCAAGATGAATTTAATTTTTTTTTTTTTTTTTGGTCAAAGAACGTGAGAGAGAGAGAGAGAGAGAGACGAGAGGAGAGAGAGAGAGAGAACGAGAGAGAGAGAGAGAAATCCTGCTGTAAAGCATAACCCCACAATCAGATACCCACACACCCACAGACAAAATTTATATATATATATATATATATATATATATATATATATATATATATATATATATATATATATATATATATGGAAATAATGAATACGTAAGTTGGTATGAGTAATATATATTATAGTAAAGCTTATTCATAAGTCGTTGAAATGATATACTGAGTACTATACAGTTACTTCATGTATAAAACTTAAGAAAAAAATAATCTGAGGAGAATTCACCAGATCCTTGATTGTATTCGTGGAAGAGGAATGGCATGTCCCTTTTCGTCTAATCGTGGGCGTGGGCATAGCCTAACACATACTGTTTGTTTGTAGGCGTCTTTGTTTGTTGTGTTTGTTCCCAATATTCATTCTTTTTCGTTAGGGTTTTGTGTATATTTTCTCTTGCTCTAGGACTACCACATTGTCCCTGATTGCTGTGATGTGTTCGTCTTGTCGGTGTGAAAGAGGTCTTCCGACGCTTCTCCTTCTGAACGGCGTTATTTGTCAGCGCTTTCCACGGAAAAGTGCAGGTTCTTTCATCCTGTTTTTGGAACAACATAGTCTTCTTGATGTGGTATGAGGTTGATTTCATATTTAACCATCTTATTCATTGTTTCTTTAACAAAGCATGTTTCTGTCATTTTCTTCAAGTTTATTGATATTGTTTATTCTCTCAAAGGAAGAAATACGTCCATAACAGGAAGCGAAGGGAAAGATTTACAGAGGAAAAACAAATGCAGCTGGTAGCCCGAATTTAGGTAAAGAAAAAAAAGTCGGAGGAAAAAAGTCACGGAAAAAAAGTAAAGTTTTCCTCGATAGTGATCCCCAATGGTTTTAACCCTGTTTGCATCCACCTTTGCGTCGTGTTCAGTACAAGACCGTTTGGGATTGCCGTAAAAAACATAAATATAAGCCTGTCAGTTAAATTAATGTGACATCTTTCCCCGTATATATATATATATATATAATATATATATATATATATATATATATATATATATATATATATATATATATATATATATATGAGAGTATATAGAGAGAAATTTGAACACGTGCTAAGCTATCGATCTTCAAACAGAGAAATGAGCATTTTTCTGTTGGTAGTGTTTCCATCGGTACAGCTCTTTTGTTGCTATATTAGTGGGGCAGTACAGCAGATGCCTTTTATGTATAATAATGAATGTATTTTATTTTATTTTTGTTAAGTCAAATAGTAGTTATTGTCGGTTTCATACTCTCGACTAAATTGGGAAGCCATGCCCAATTCCCTTCCACCTTTTGTGGGTATTTACTATCAGATGGGCTAGTGGTGGGGGCAGACCGGGAGCTGTCCTTGGCTCTTAAATTTGCGAATCCAGTGCACAACCGCTGTTCGTTGAGATATTTAATAATGTGTAACTAAAGACTCCGAAAGGACACCTTATTTAAAATGAAGAAGGCGATTGGTTACGATGAATAAATATATTAGTACCTAACTTTTAAAAATTTTAGTGCATGGCTTACAATGAATAGATATTAGTTCCACATTGGCCGATTGCATTTCGTGCTCGGCTACCAATCCGGTGGTCCGAAGTTCGAATCTCGGCTCGGCCAACGCGGAACCAGAGGAATTTATTTTTGGTGATAGAAATAAATATCTCGATACAATGTGGTTCGGATCCCACAATTGGTTCCTAGTCACGTAAAAATATCTAATCCTTCGGGCCAGCCCCAGGAGAGCTGTTAATCAGCTCAGTGGTCTGGTTAAATTAAGATATACTTAATTTAGTACCTAACTTAAAAAAATTCTAGTGCATGGGCTACAATGAATAAATATATTAGTACCTAACTTTAAAAAATTCTAGTGCATGGGTTACAATGAATAGATATATATTAGTGCCTAACTTTAATAAATTCTAGTGCATGGGTTACAATGAATAGATATATAAGTACCTAACTTTAATAAATTCTAGTGCATGGGTAACAAAGAATAAATGTAGTACCTAACTTTAAAAAAGTCTAGTGCATAGGTTACAATGAATAAATTAGTACCTAACTTTAATAAATTCTAGTGCATGGGTTACAATGAATAGATATATTAGTACCTAACTTTAAAAAAATCTAGTGCATGGGTAACAATGAATAAATATATTAGTACCTAACTTTAAACAATTCTAGTGCATGGGTTACTAGAATAGATATATTTAGTACCTAACAATTAATAAATTCTAGTGCATGGGTTACAAAGAATAGATATATTAGTACCTAACTTTAAAAAATTCTAGTGCATGGGTAACAATGAATAAATATATTAGTACCTAACTTTAAAATATTCTAGTGCATGAGTTACAATGAATAAATATATTAATACCTAAGTTTAATAAATTCTAGTGCATGGGTTACAATGAATAGCTATATAAGTACCTAACTTTAAAAAATTCTGGTGCATGGGTTACAATGAATAAATACATTAGTACCTAACTTTAAAAATTTCTAGTGCATGGGTTACGATGAATAAATATATTAGTACCTAACTTTTATAAATTCTAGTGCATGGGTTACAGCGAATAAATATATTTGTACCTGACTTTAAAATTCTAGTTCATGGGTTACAATGAATAAATATATTAGTACTAACTAAAAAAATTTTAAAAAAAATTTAGTGCATGATATGTACTACCTGGGCCAGATGGTTGCTTTTGTACGAAATGGCACAATTTATCTCTAATTCGATGTATTTCCTAAGCGACTTTGAGGATCAGATCACGAACAGCTACTCGGCTTACTGAGAGGCTGATAGAATTTCGTTAACGAAAGGGCAAGGGACCAAATATCAGTTATGTAGATACTTTTATTCACTACTCTGTACTGGAACAGAGTGCTGGTTTTTTGCTTCATTATCATGATATTAAAATTTCCGGTTCCTCTTTGAATATCAACTACAACAGCAGATGACAGAGATTGAAAAATTTGAGGGGATAAACAACCCCAAAATACCAATAGTTGATTTGTAATGAAAGATTTAGTTTAGCATTTTTGTATCGCAAATTCAAGTCATGTTTTTTTTTTCGTTTGCAAGGCAAAACACTGTAAAGAAATAGACGGAATTACTATGAAGGTTCGTTTTAAAAGAAAGATTAACAAGAGAACGGAAACGCCTTTATTAGAAAAATAATTATAGTAGGAGATAGGACTTCACGTACTGGAGATACCGAATTACGTAGACTTCATTTATGCTGCAACATCACCAACGCCAACCAAAACCAATGCTGGGCTGTCACAGGCATTAGCAATGACAGACTAAAGAAAAAAGTAAGTTATGTTCCGATGCATTATTCTTTATTAAGGTGGTCGCCTCACTCGTTGTTTTGCCTTCAGGTTATTTTGATTGAGTCCGAAATGGTTGGGGGTTCGTGTATCTGGAAGTAGCAACGTAGCAGAGCTTGATTCCCGCGCCCAGAGGGATGTGGGTGCGGCTGATGCTGTTCAGTTTAGCACGAATGACTCCCTTCAGTTTCTTCTTGCCTTCAGGACTTGCAAAAGGGAGACGAACCAAAGGCGCCGTTCCTACCGGCCGTTACTCGAAAGGTTCATACTCAAATCACCGGGTGTGCACCGCCATCTTGGAAATATGGCGCCGTGAGAGCCTTTGCGAGCTAGGGCTGATTAGAGGAGCCTTTGAGGTGGGAAAGGCAACTTTGGGAATGACAACAAGTAAGAAGGGGATGTCTCCTACCTCTTGTATACGTCAATTAACACCATTATACATAGTTTTGTGGTTCAAGGTGTACTTACTGTGGGTAAGTAGACAATTTATGTCTACTTACATTAATAATATATTTCATAGAGTAAACTATATTTCTACAATGTTTGTTCTTTATTTGTTATATAGGTTTATTTTGCAAGTGACACTACTTGCTTTGTAAGTGTGATTTTCCTCTGCAGACTTTAGATTTAAAGTTGATGGATGTGTATTATTTAAATTATTTCATATATGCAATTTAAAATTCCTATATTGTAATCTAATTGTTTTGACCTTTAGTTATCATATATCTTATAAAATGTTCATGTATAATCAATGCTAGAAAAACAATATTTTTTTTTAAGTCTTAAGTTCTGATCTTTAGTTACCACATATCTTATAAATTGTTCATGTATAATCAATGCTAGAAAAACAATATATTTTTTTAAAAGTCTTGTTTAATAAATATCAATACAGAAAATATATCTTTATACTATGAATATGCAAAGGTGAATATATATATATATATATATATTATATATATATAATATATATATATATATATATATATTATATATATAGATATATATATATATATATATATAATAAATATATATTTTTTTGCCATTTCCCTTTATCACTTCTCTTCAGGCACTCATAAGGCACATTAAACGTAGGTTAAGGTGGTCTGAGGTAAGTACAGTACCACATACAGTGACTCACATTATGAAAAAATTGCCACCTAGAAACAAATAAGCTATGAAATAAATGAATTTGATGTTCTTATTACCTAGATACAAATAGGTTACTGTATCACTGAATGACCCTTAATAATAGCAATATCAGTGTATCACATAGTACGTTATCTGCAGGAAAGAGAAATAACATACTAAAGTAAATAAAAAAAAACTTGAATAAAGTAGAGGTAACTGAGATCACAGAGGTATCATTTCATACTATTATAAATAAGAAAACATGCATTATAGCCACAATAGAGAACTTATCACAATAATACGAGATCACAAGTAGCACGATATTATAAAGTAAATGGAGGAAAAAAAACTCATTAAATAATGGAGTGATTAGCATAAGACAATGAGGTAGTATATCACATTACTCTTAAACAAAGAAACTTACAAAAAACTAATCTCAATAATGAAGAGGTATATGACATTTATCACATTATGGGCACCCACAGTATAGGAACATATAAGGCATGGTATGAAAAATAAAAAAAATAATAGATTTTACTACTGTATAGACTATATTACAAGTACTACCACTTTAAAAAAAATGCATAATGTTTCTTAAGGATATCAGTCATTGTTACCATGCTGTCAGCTATTACCCTTACACTTCCATTTAATTCTTTTTGATTAGACAATATATCCTGGAAAATATCAGAAACATCTGCCAACCCCTCAACTGCTTCTTGCTCCAGTAGGCCCAATCTTACCAAAGCTTCCTCTGTTGGTTTCAGAGCAAAAATTTCATGAGGACCACCGCCTAAAAAGATAATAATACAGAAATTAGCTACTGCAATAACTTTAGAAAAGAAACATCAATGTAATTGTGTAATTATTGACAGTAATTATGATCAATGACTTCCCACATCTCTACTCAGGTTAGGTTAGGTTAAGAATCGTTCTTATAGATAAGACCTTTTTAACAATATGGACCACAGTTTTATCCTTTTGAACATGTCCCAGGTTCGTGTGGGACTGCTATTCTTCAAAAGCTCCCTAACTTTTTACCCTAACCTAACCTAAGATTAGATGGTTAACATTCATTTGCAGCAACAATGCCATACAAGAAAAAGGTCTAAGAATTGTGTAAAATATTTTAAAAAATGTGATTTGGTTAGGCAAGGCATATGGGCAACTTATGCAATAATACCCAGAGGCCTATACTCGGTTTTTTTCCATTTGTCCATCCGCCTGTGTAATTCGCATACAGTAAATTATTAAAACACGTTTCAGTTGCAAACGTACACCCAGACATCCTTTTATTTACCTAAAACTTACACATAGCGTAACTATTTAAGGCCCGGGACACAGTGTTACCATACGAAAACACCACAGGTGGATGGACAGATGGAAAAAAACAAGAGTACAGGCATATCATCACAGTTTAAGCTAAAACATTTATTTCCAAGTAATATCATAGGATACTTTTGCATGGCCTAACATACTAGGCATATATCATAACTAGCATGAAGTAACAGTGCAACATAAGCCAAGGCCTAGGCAAAACTCGCTTCAATCTAGCTAGGTATGTATGGAAATTAGGCTAACTTAAGCTAGTAGCCTATGCCTAGGCTATGTCAGTAAATCTTATCTGTCTTAATTTCAGTTGTATGTTGGGCCATTTTCTTTCTTACATCAGAGCGATAATCCTTGAATTTTTTTCCAACATCCTTCCAAAGTCTTTGGATGGGGGATGACTGACCCTAGCCCATAGTCTGCTTGTCAACCCTGCGTCCCATGCAGACATCTCTCAAATTCTTTGTCACACCATCTCGGAGAAGCTTCTAACTACCTATTACCGCCTTCCTTTCGCTACTTCTGTCACCCTTATATACAACTCTGCCTCA
>NC_087202.1:62399841-62404221 GCF_015104395.2 Macrobrachium nipponense | reverse complement strand
TGAGGCAGAGTTGTATATAATGGTGACAGAAGTGGCGAAAAGGAAGGCGGTAATAGGTAGTTAGTAGCTTCTCAGAGATGGGTGTGACAAAGAATTTGAGAGATGCTGCATGAACATCAAATTCATTTATTTCATAACTTATTTCATTTATTTCATAAATTATTTCATAATGTGAGTCACTGTATGTGGTACTGTACTTATCTCAGACCACCTTAATCTATGTTTAATGTGCCTTATGAGTACCTGAAGCGTAGTGATAAGGCAGGGAAATGGCGTATATATATATTTTCTTTTCAACCTTTGCATATAGTACATAAGTATTTTAAAGAGTATATCTTTTCTGTATTGAGATTTATTAAAACCAAGACCTTTTTTAAAAAAAAAATTATATTGTTTTTCTAAGCATTGATTATACAAATGAACATTTTTACAAAGATATATGGTAACTAAAGATCAAAACATAAGACTTAAAAAAAAATTTTTGTTTTTTCTAGCATTGATTATACATGAACATTTTATAAGATATATAACTAAAGGTCAAAACAATCAGATTATAATATAGGAATTTTAGATTGTATATATGAAATAATTTAAATAATACACATCCAATAACTTTAAATCTAAAGTCTGCAGAGGAAAATCACACTTACAAAGCAATTAGTGTAACTTGCAAAATAAACCTATATTACAAATAAAGGACAAACATTGTAGAAATATAGTTTACTCTATGAAATATTTATGTAAGTAGACATATAAATTGTCTACTTACCCACAGTTAGTACACCTTGAACCACAAACTATGTATACAAGAGGTGGGAGACAGCCTCTTCTTACTTGTTGTCATTCCCAAAGTTGCCTTTCCCACCTCAAAGGCTCCTCTAATCAGCCCTAGCTCGCAAAGGCTCTCACGGCGCCATATTTCCAAGATGGCGGTGCACACCCGGTGATTTGATTATGAACCTTTCGAGTAACGGCCGGTAGGAACGACGCCTTTGATTCGTCTCCCTTTTGCAAGTCCTGAAGGCAAGAAGAAACTGAAGGGAGTCCATCGTGCTAAACTGAACAGCATAATCGCATCAGCCACACCCACATCCCTCTGGGATTCAAGCTCTGCTACGTTGTTACTTCCAGATACACGAACCCCCAACCATTTCGGACTCAATCAAAATAACCTGAAGGCAAAACAACGAGTGAGGCGATCACCTTAATAAAGAATAATGCATCGGAACATAACTTACTTTTTTCTTTAGTCTGTCATTGCTAATGCCTGTGACAGCCCAGCATTGGTTTTGGTTGGCGTTGGTGATGTTGCAGCATAAATGAAGTCTACGTAATTCGGTATCTCCAGTGCGTGAAGTCCTATCTCCTACTATAGTTATTTTTCTAATAAAGGCGTTTCCGTTCTCTTGTTTATCTTTCTTTTAAAACGAACCTTCACAGTAATTCCGTCTATTTCTTTACAGTTTTTTGCCTTGCAAACGAAAACAAAAACATGACTTGAATTTGCGATACAAAAATGCTAAATAACTCATTTATTAACATCACTATTGGTTTTGTTGTTTCCTCAAATTTTTCATCTCCGTCATCTGCTCTTGTAGTTGATATTCAAAGAGGAACCGGAAATTTTAATATGATAATGAAGCAAAAAACCAGCACTCTGTTCCAGTACAGAGCAGTGAATAAAAGTATCTACATAACTGATATTTGGCCCCTTGCCCATTCGTTAACGAAATTCTATCAGCCTCTCAGTAAGCCGAGAAGCTGTTCGTGATCTGATCCTCAAAGTCGCTTAGGAAGTACATCGAATTAGAGATAAATTGTGCCATTTCGTACAAAAGCAACCATCTGGCCCAGGTAGTACATATCATGCACTAAATTTTTTTAAAGTTAGGTACTAATATATTTATTCATTGTAACCCATGAACTAGAATTTTTAAAGTCAGGTACAAATATATTTATTCACTGTAACCCATGCACTGGAATTTATTAAAGTTAGGTACTAATATATTTATTCATTGTAACCCATGCACTAGAATTTTTTAAAGTTAGGTACTAATGTATTTATTCATTGTAACCCATGCACCAGAATTTTTTAAAAGTTAGGTACTAATATAGCTATTCATTGTAACCCATGCACTAGAATTTATTAAAGTTAGGTATTAATATATTTATTCATTGTAACCCATGCACTAGAATATTTTAAAGTTAGGTACTAATATATTTATTCATTGTTACCCATGCACTAGAATTTTTTAAAGTCAGGTACTAATATATCTATTCATTGTAACCCATGCACTACAATTTATTAAAGTTAGGTACTAATACATCTATTCATTGTAACCCATGCACTAGAATTGTTTAAAGTTAGGTACTAATATATTTATTCATTGTTACCCATGCACTAGATTTTTTTAAAGTTAGGTACTAATATATCTATTCATTGTAACCCATGCACTAGAATTGATTAAAGTTAGGTACTAATTTTATTCATTGTAACCTATGCACTTGACTTTTAAAAGTTAGGTACTCATTTATTCTTTGTTACCCATGCACAAATGGCCAGGAATTTATTAAGTTAGGTACTATATATCTATTCATTGTAACCCATGCACTAGATTTATAGTTGGCACTAATATATAATTTTTTAAAGTTCATTTGGTACCCATCACTAGAATTTTTTAAAGTAGGTACTTAATATATTTATTCATTGTAGCCCATGCACTAGGGAATTTTTTTAAGTTAAGGTACTAAAATTAAGTATACTCTTAATTTAACCAGACCACTGAGCTGATTAACAGCTCTCCTGGGGTGGGGCTGGCCCGAAAGGGATTAGATATTTTTTTACTGACCTAGGAACCAATTGTGGGATTTTCCGAACCAACATTGTATCGAGATATTTATTTCTATCACCAGAAATAAATTCCTCTGGTTCCGCGTTGGCCGAGCCGAGATTCGAACTTCGGACCACCGGATTGGTAGCCGAGCACGAAATGCAATCGGCCAATGTGGAACTAATATCTATTCATTGTAAGCCATGCACAAAAATTTTTAAAAGTTAGGTACTAATATATTTATTCATCGCAACCAATCGCCTTCTTCATTTTAAATAAGGCGTCCTTTCGGAGTCTTTAGTTACACATTATTATATCTCAACGAACAGCGGTTGTGCTGGATTCGCAAATTTAAGGAGCCAAGGACAGCTCCCGGTCTGCCCCCACCACTCGCCCATCTGATAGTAAATACCCACAAAAGGTGGAAGGGAATTGGGCATGGCTTCCCAATTTCAGTCGATAGTATGGGACCGACAATACTACTATTTGACCTAAAAAAAAAAAATAATAAAAATAAAAAAATAACATTCATTATTATACACAAAAAAAGGCATCTGCTGCACTGCCCCACTAATATAGCAACAAAGGAGCTGTACCGATGGAAACACTAACAACAGAAAAATGCTCATTTCTCTGTTTGAAGATTGATAGTTTAGCACGTGTTCAAATTTCTCTCTATATATCCATCATATATATATATATATATATATATATATATATATATATATATAATATATATATATATATATATATATATATATTATTCTATATATACGGGAAGTAACATTTCCACCTGTCCAGGTCTGCAGATATTCCCCATGAATGTCTATGACGAAGGATTTTGCTTTAAATAAAGTGTCAGGATGCTATTCTCTCTCAGCAAACTGGATTGCATGCGACGATATCATAATGTACGAATAATCCAAGTTTCACTCCCCTTGTCACCATATTTTCCCCGAAACATGTTCACTGTGCAAAATATATGATGTATTGTAAACATTTGTCACATGAATTATTCTAACGTTTATTTTCTATTTTTTATTTTTTTTATTTATATAGATTTTTGGCAGTATGCCAAGCACTGGGGCAACTAAGGTCATTATGCGCTGAAACGGAAATTGACAGTATAAGGCTTGAAAGTTGTTACAGGAGGAAAACCTCGCAGCTGCACTCTGAAACAATTGTTAGGAGAGGGTGGACAGTAAGATGGAAGAAAGAGAATATCAACTGAGGTACAGTAAGAGGAATGGAAGTAGTTGCAGCTGGGGGCCGAAGAGACGCTGCAAAAATACCTTAAGTAATGCCTACATTGCACCGAATGAGGTGCACTGATGGCACTACTCCCCTACGGAGATTATTCTAACGTGAACGCCACAATAAAATATAAGTTGCAATACCTGCTACATCTCAGTCCTGCCGACCCACTTCCATTGAGAGAAAGTTTAACAAAACCCTCATTCACACGTCGTAGTAGCGACAAAAACTTCGTCCCCGTCTGACCTCCCACTTACAACCATTCTAAAGAAGAATCGCTTCTTCAAAACATGAT
>NC_087202.1:62379841-62394841 GCF_015104395.2 Macrobrachium nipponense | reverse complement strand
CCAACCAAATCCCGACGAAAACACAGCGGATTCATAATTCCATCTGTACCACCTCGTTATCCTATATCACTAACCCTTTTTCCTTTCTTTTTATAAAAAACACGTAAACTATAGAGACATGTTACCGAAACAAAATCATCATTGAGCACAGGCGCGAATATTCTCAGCTAAAATGCCCCTTTAGAGCCTGATTAAGGTGAAAGTTTGTTTCTGGCAAGTAAGCCACTTTCGATGTTCTCCTGATGTAAGTATCAGTTTTTTGTTATGTAAATAGGAGAAACCATTCTGCATTTATCTTTGTTAGTAAGCTTGTTAATAAACTTTTGTTCTGTGTGTTTCTTTCTATATTCGTATCCCGAGTTTCAACTGTTGAATTTTTTTTTCTTATTATAATATCGAACCTGTACCGGATCAAGGGGTGTCCGTGACAATGGAGTGTTTTCGAACATCGCGAGGCCAATTCACACGGTTCCCGTATCTGACGACAAAAAATGTATCAGCCAACGAGTTGTTGTTATACGATGATAATGCTAAGAAAAGAAAATTGTTTGAGGAAGAAGGAAGGAGGGAGGGGATATAAAAAGTTTTTTTTTTTTTTTAATTTGCTTATGGGGAAAATTGTTTGGAGTCATGAAGTTTTATTGATTTGATTCGTCCCCGTTTCAGTTATGGTAATTATGTTCAGAGTTACGTACAAATATTTTGAAATGATCTGATTAGTGACAATCTGATATCTTGTACCAAATAATGAAATAGGCGAAACTAAAAATAATAACCATTAGTGATGACAAAAAAGTAATATAATCATACACAAGTATAAATTCGTGGTATAATTAAAATAATGATTAATTTAATATATTCACAGGATTATGTGACCGCACAATATTAGCAACATCAATGGAAAACCTATTTTGTTGCACATGGGCAATAATTCTTGAGTTACAATAACACCGGTCGAATTCAATCTTTTTGTAAGTGAAGTGTAACTGAAACATTTATCTGCAACTATATTAGCTTGAAGACTCACTTTGGTGCACTTCAGCGAGACCCAATTATCTTTTCGAGGTCAAACTTATATACAGCATTCTAAATCTAGAAAAACGAACAAACAAATGACTCTAAACATGAATAATAGACAATTATTAGAACAAGAAATTCGGTTACTTTATCTTGTAATTTGACATCCCACTCCCTCAATGACAGGTTTGTGCCTAACTTAACCAAATATACTGCGACCGACTAACTAGTCGAGAGAAAGCTCTCAATAAGAACTGGAAAGGATTCTGTCAGCACAGAATCGGCGCATATAACCCATAATGGCCAGCGGTTTATGAAATGTTCACCCAAGAAAATGAGTAGTCTCATAAAATACTGTAAAAACTAATTGCCCAAAATGAGGACGCAATAAACGCAATTACATCCAAGTATTTTGTGGATAACAATAATACGTGTAATAATCTCTCACCACTGGCCCCATATATACGTATGCTGTAAGACGGCACATTGGTAAGCCTTTCGAGATGGAACGACGGAAATCAACATTAGGATGCGGACTTCTCGACCCTCGCTTAGGTTGCCGTAATTTCGACGGGTGTTTCTAGGAAAGTAAAATTTTACATAGCCAGAAGGTTATGAAATAGAATAATAACATAATAAAAAAAAAAAAAAAAAAAAAAAAAAAAACAGCTGCTCATCGACAATCAGTATCCACATGTTCTTAAATTATAAAGAGGGATTGCAGAAGGCACTCACGAACCAACAAACAAATGCCAATTGCTGTATATTAGCTTGTAAAGTGGTTGTGATCAATCAAATAAAGTGAAAAATAATGCAACGCATTTAAATGATCTAGGGTTTCATTTGAATTTCATGGGAACTATTACAATAGAAAAATTCTGATGTCAAAAGAGTTTTGGCATCAAAATTATAACCATAATTCAGGAAAATGCTGCCACCACTTGGGTAACTAAACATGTTGTAGTCAAAAGCCTGGACATAGCAGGCCTAATACCTTCCATGTCAGTGCCTGGCTGCACCAAGACCATTAAACAAATAAAAATCGAATAAATACAATTTCTTTCCCCAACGAAATGCCTCCTCACGTGATAATGTATAGTAAATAAACCTCGTTACTTATCAACTGGTTTGATCTGTTCCAGACGAGAAGTGTGACACAGCTTAGTTTTCTTAACGGTGGACCTTCCATTCCCTCCTCGTGCTTTACGATTTCAAGTTGACACTGTTACTGTCTTGTCTGAGTTTATGCTCCATTGCTGGTCTAATGTAGTACAACGTTACGCAACTGTGTTATAAGGACCTTTCAAATGAATGCAATCGCGTTACCGCAACACTGGATAGGTATGACTGCGTTAACGGTTTGTTGAACTTGACATGGTGCCTCTGCGCTTTGGGGGATACACGGACAGCTTCGGTAATTCATTGAAACGAAAACGATATATGGAACTTTTTAAGGTTAACTTGGAATATTTGCTAATGGTTCTGATCATCGTCACTGATATCGTTACGTTGAATATTTCATTCTCTTTCTTTTGGCTAATGGTGATTTAAAACGAGACTAGTAAAATATTTATTTATTGAATTCCACATATCACTTATTAATCTTAGATTAAATTAATTTTACGTTGCCTCAACAACCGAAATATTAAGCTCCCTTAACTGGATTACGGCGGCCAGCGTGTTATATCTATGAATTTTGGTTTATTGGTTTGGCATACTAGACACAACAACGTACATAATACGAGCCTCGGACTTTTCGTTGGCACTGATGTTACTCCCATTCCAGTTCGGTCCATCTATGAAGTGTTAAATAGCTTTGATTTTTACGAACCATGCCTCGATGACCCTTTAAAGTCGCATATTCCTTTCGGGGAAATTTTGCTGGAAGCTTCTAAACATTAATGTTTATGATTTACCGTTTATAATGTGAGTCATATTCCTCTTCACTAGTCCTTTTGACAGTGTTTAATATTGTTGTGCATTCTGAATAACTTCCAAGACTGAAGACATATGCCTATAAACTCATGTTTTGATTAATAAGTAAGTAATTTTTTGTTTTCTGAGAGTTGGATTTTTAAGAGAGTCTGCATATTTGCAATACTATAATTGAAACCAATATAAACTAAGCTTTTTATTCATATGTTAAACTTGCAATAGGCACATTATTCCACACTCAATACGATGGTGATTACCAGAAAGGAAGTACTGCCTACTTGACGTTGTACCTGGACTTTACGAAGAAAAAGAAGCTCCGTGTAATGTTTTAAAGTAAATTGAATTTTAATACTAACGGAACGTAAACGGATTTTACATCTATACTTTAATGGCTAGCAGTTTTTCCTGTCTATTCATCTTTTGTATTTCCCATCATTTTGAACTAGCACTGTAATGCTGATGCCTCAAATAGCAGTTCGATTGCAGAAATGCCTTGGGGTTTTGCATCAAGTTCTATCGTTAAATCTTTGGGGCTATGGACTGCAAAAGCTGAACAAATATAAACCATCACGAGGTATGAGCGGCCATGAATGAAGGGTCCTATGATGTCGATGATCCAGGCCCAAACCAATGAAGTGGAATTTTTCCTGGACAAAGCTTTTCTGAGAAATTATGTAATATAAAATACGCAAGAAACATTATTTTTGAAAGCAAATATGAACACGCAAGCTCGTACACGCACACGCACACGCACTCGCACACACACACACACTAGGTATGGCATTTTGATTAATTGATTGATTATGAAATTTAGGTCTTGAGGCCCAAGCGCCGGAACCCATCAGGATTATTCAGGGCCCTATCGAAAATGAAATATATAAATTAGTATGATAAATTATGAATAAGTGGATAACACCTGTGTCCAAATATGAACGTAAAAAATGAAGAATGATGTTAGATAAAACCAATATAAGAAAAAATAATTATCGAAATTTTATATCTAAAAATATATACTTTATAGATTAAAAATGACTAAAATCTTTCTAAATGTACTGAAATCATAGCGCATTAAAGTAACCAGATTCTTTCAGATAGACCACATCATCATTTAAAGTTTCTGAAATAGTCTTCCCAGCTATTAAGTACTTTACCCTAAGGCGGTTAAATCTAGGACAGCGCACCAGCATGTCCTCAACAGATAGCTCACCATCACAGTGAGCACAAAGTGGGGCACTGCCTCCCTCTAAAATATAACTAGGAGTGAAGCGGGTATGGCCAATCCTAGCCGTGTTAGGATGATCTCGAATCTTCCGATGCGATTAAAACCCAACTCCAAAAATGAAAACTTTTCCTAACACTAGTGTACTTCCTATTTGTGGACAAAATAAGGGAAGTCCACCTCTGCTGCCATTTCTAGCGGATATATATTCTATAACTGGATGCATATCCAAATGTGACACCTTAGGGGTAAAAAATCACATCTAGCAGCCTCCATTGCTTCACTATCAGCCAGTTCGTTCCCTTCTATACCTGTGTGTCCAGGAACCCAACAAAACTTTAAATGATTTGTGGCGAACATAAAGATAAAAAAAAAAAAGCCATTCCTGGGCCTCTTGAATTAAGGGATGGGTAGGGTTAAATTTCTTCAGGGCTTCTAAAACAGTTCTAGAGTCGCTATATATTACTGTGGACTTGAATTTCTTATCAGATGCAAGATTTAAAGCATTAATTATGGCTGTTGGTTGCTTTTTTTTTTTTTTTTTTGTCCAGCAGTAAATATGGATGAGGAGTCTGGTAACTTTTTATATACGATACCCCCTCACACACCACTGCACAGCCCACTCCATCTTCTGATTTTGATCCATCAGGATAGATTTTCCTGTCATTTACATGCCTCCCCTCATACTCCAAAAACTATTTCTGACTTCTTCTTCCGGACGACCTTTCTTCTCTATCTCTTTAGTGCGTACATCCATTGTTGGTATAAACCAAGGGGGGATAGCAGGGTTTTTAAAATTGTAGGATCTCCTGCGTTTTTACATTTTCTTCCTCCCGTTCACCCAGCTGTCTGATTTGAAATGGTGTTGAAGATCTACTAAATCTAAAAAGACTCGAATCACACTGTTTCAAGATCTCAAAAGAAGGATTTTCCTTAGTGCTTTTCAGCCGCATGGTGTATCTCAGACCTAGCTCATGGTTCCTTAGGTCCAATGGCAGCTGATGAGAGTCTACATAGATACTTTCAATGGGTGAAATTCTAAAAGCTCCAGTGCAGAGCCTTAGCCCCATATTATGCACAATGACCAATTCCTTAAATTTAGTCTTTGAAGCAGATGAGTATACTTGGCAGCCGTAGTCTAACTTAGATAAACATACTGCATTATAAAGCCTTAACAACGATTTCTTTTCAGCACCGCAATTAAAATTAGACACTACTTTTAAAATATTTAATGATCTCTTCACTTTCACTTTTAACTGGTCAATATGGTTTATTCCAAGTGAGTTTTTCATCAAAGACCATTCATAAAGATTTTACTTCAGCGGAGTAAGGTAAAATAGTTCCTTTTAAGGTAGGAGTTGGAATGGTTTCCTTAGTTCGGCCCCTGCAGAACCAAACGGCAACAGTTTTTGATTCGGAAAATCGAAATCCATGATCATTAGCCCACTTGATTACTTTGCATGAACCTGCTAGTAGAAACTGCATCATATCCTGTGCAGTACAGAACCAAATCATCTACAAATAAAGAGTCTTTTACTAGTGATGGTATATTTTCTATTACATCATCAATGGCAATAGCCAAGAGGGTGACAATAAGGACACTGCCCTGAGGAACTCTCTCTTCTTGTAAGAAAGGTCGTGACACATGATTTCCTACTCTTACCTTAATATATCTTTCTGATAAAAACGAATTTACATATATAATAATTTTTCATTTAATTCCTATCTTAAACAACTTTTTTATGATGCCAAAGCGCCATGTGATGTCATGTGCCTTTTCCAATTCAAAGAAAACTCAGATTGTTTGTCTCTGTTTAATAAAACCTTGTTGTGTTTGATTTGAGAGCTTTGGCAAGGGATCCAAAGTAGATCTAGTTTTCCTAAGGCCAGACTGGAATGGAGAAAGCAATTTATTTGTTTCTAAGTGCCATACAAGTCATGTGTTAATCATCTTATCCATCAGCTTACAAACACAACTGGTGAGAGTTACTGGTCTGTAGCTGCTGGGTAAAGAAGGATGCTTGTTTGGTTTCTTCATAGGGATGATTAATGATAATTTCCAGCTCTAAGGAATAATACCAGTTTCCCAGATTTCATTTCTTATATCTCGAAGAAATTTCTTTGACTTTTCTGGAAGATGTTTTAGCATTTCATAAAGTATTTTATCTTCACCAGAGGCTGATGCTTCGGTATTCTGCAAGGCTTCTTGAGTTCTTGCAATGTAAATTTTCCATTGTATGGTTGAAGATTATTTTCACCTAAAAACAAAAAATCAAGAGAAATCTGGTATTTCTAAAGTCTTGAAATTCTCGAGAATAGTTCTCACTACTCGATATTCTCGAGAAATTTTCTAATTTTTCTGCGACCCTATCTGGTTAGATCACCGTTTATCTTAAGTGTAAGCAGATGTTCAGGGACAAACTTGCCATTTAGTTAATTTTCTTCCAAATCGTTTTGGATGGTGTTTTTGCAGCTAGTCATTTATGTAGCACATCCTTTTTAAAATATTTATTTTGCTTGCCCATTGCACGTTGGTAAATAACTTTGGCTTGTGCAGTTCCACTCCTCTTATACTTTTTATTTTAACATTTTCTAGTGATCATTCTCATACTACTGCAGGTTTGTTCCACCAAGGAACTGCTGGTCTAGAGGGCTTTCCTTTCGTTGTTGGAATAGAGGCAATTGCACTGTTGATTGTAGTGTCCTTAAAATAATTATATGCCTCTGAAATGGATGGAAGATTTTATATTCTATTCCATAAGAGCAGACTCGCTAAATTTCTTCCAGTCTGCTTTATCTACATTCCATTTAGGAGATGACTCAGATGGCTGATTCTTAACCGATTTTTTTCATAATTAAAGGTGGGAAATGGTCGCTCCTATTTGGATATTCAAATACTGACCATTCATAATCAATATATACACTAGATGAGCAAATGCTCAGATCAATAGCCGAGTACGCATTGGAGTAAATATTATATGTCATGTCTCCATTATTAAGTAGAGTGATATCATCACCATCCATAATACCCTCCAACAACCTACTCTTTGCATCTGCCATGTTCCAACTCCAAATGGGGTTGTGAGCATTAAAATCTCCAAAGAGGAGAAACGGAGTAGGAAGCTGATTGATCAGTAAAGGAATATCATTATAAGTGAAATCCAAATCAGGAGGAAGGTCCAAGTGCAAGCCAAACCTGCTTGATAGGACCGAGAGTATTATAAGAATACAATCATCCCACCCTAATCACGTTATGGGCAAACCAGATAGAATGCAGAGAGTCTGTCAGGTTGGTCCTTGTTTTAAAGGAACAATCGTAGTTTGGTTGATTCCTTTGTTTTTATTTTGCCACGTTGGCAGGGGAGGTGTCGTTGGTGGAGTGTGGGGTGAGAGGAGTCAGTCAGCCAAAGGCAATCAAGTCTCTCAGCAGCAGAGCATCAGGTATATTTACCTGTGGACCAGTATGAGGCAGCGTCAGTTATTGGATACCTGGTTATTTGGTGTGAAGCCATAGTACGGAGTATGACTTCAAGTTGGAGGTCAGCATTCTTTGGCCAGCATTATCCTGTTTTCGTCGTCGAGAGAACGATTTGTCGAGTATGACTTCATTGAGCAGCATTGGAGTGTTTTCGTTGTATGGAGATAATTTTTTGTGTAGTTTCATTGGGCATTATTGGTGTATTTTTGTCAGCTGGGGAGCGACATTGTGTAGGGTAACCTCATTGGCAGCATGGAAATGTATTGATGACCTAATGTATAGGATTGTCTGTTGTTGCTGTGTCGTAAGCTGTAATCACCTCGGGTGGAGTTTGACCTTCTTAGGTTAACCTAATGATGCTTTGTTTTGCCTAATTTTCAGAGTTATTTAGAAGCCACGTATTTAAGTAATGTAATGTTTTGCTGTTCTCTTTTTCAGAGTTATTTAGAAGCCAATAATTAAGTAATGTAATGTTTTGCTGTTCACTTGTGATGTTTATTATTTTCATATTTTTAATAGTAATATAATTGTGCTGGTAGTTAACTTTCGATTTGTTTAATTTTGGTGCTGACTAATTTTAAGTAGTTCAATCATTTAGAATAATGGATGCTGGTTCATTTTGAATGTGTTTAATTTTGTTACTCATTTTGAGTATTTTAATAACTTGGAATATAATGATGTCAATGTTCTATTAGTTAACTTTGAAGTAATATTAATTTTGATACCCATTTTGTGTGATTCAATTTTGGATTTATGGACTATTGGACTATTATACTGCTTTCATTTAATAATTTTATATGTTCACTTTTGGATGATCTGACTTAAATTGTAATAACTAATCTACTAACTCGCTTGCATAAAGTTGTAAATACTAATATAAGTTATTGTAATAAATAAATAAAAGGGCATTTTTGGTTGTTTTGACTCCTTTGTCTGGTTCTTTTGCTGCCAGTTTAGTACAGTTCCGATTTTTATGTGGAACCTGTAGGACCAACTGTGGTCCATTAGTCCTATACCCAGAACCAGAGCCGCCTAGAATCCGTGGTCCAGTCCTGCAGAACAGTTCCGCCTATTCAGCTTTGGATATAAACCCATTCCTAGCTATATCTTTTCCTAATTGCCAGGTCCAATAGATTTTATAGAAAGTGGAAAATTCCACAATATTACTCCATATAAATACATAATATATGAGACTTTGACTTAAACCCGGGAACTAATTCCTGGAGCTGAAGAGCCCCCTCACCACGTCAAGGTGGTCCCACATCGATGGGGCCCATCTTGATCACTGGCACTCTTGATTTTAAAATGAGTTCTAGTGGTATTCCTTTGATGCCAGCATTTTTGGGTCTGCACTATTAACTTTACCTTTTATCTGTCAACAGCATATGGCTTATTGGTTTAAATTTAATAACTGGAACAATACTTGCTCTTTTTATTCCATTGCAGGTCACAATAATATTTAATCCTAACCTTTACTTTGTTTCTTTTATTGTCATCTGATTTAAATGGCAATGACTGATTTACTGACGCTTGTATAAAGTTGTAAATACTAATATCCCATAGTTCCTAAGTTCTCCTGTCCTCTCCCTAACTATAGAAGTTGTCACTTCCTGCAGTGCCACTGAAAGCCATTTAGATTTAGGTCTTCGCTCCATTGCCGTAGTCGCTGTAGGATTTGAACCAATTCGAAGCTGACAAACCCTCGATTCTCTATAGACGGGTTTCTTATCTCTCGTTACCCCATAGAGGCTGTTGCCTCTCACCTTTCTAGAGTAACGAAATAAAATTTGCTTCTATTCATCACTCTTTACAGGGTTAGGTTCCATTCCCTGAATCCATAACATGCTTGTTTTCTTTCTCTCTTTATTTTGTTATCTTTTTTTCCCTCCTCCTTTAATGTTATATTATAAACGCTATTCCTTCTGTCACTCCAACAGCAGTTAAAAGAAAATGATTTAACTCTTATATTTATTCCTTGCCAAATGTCATCCTTTATTAATAATGGTTATACTCTCTGAGAAATGGAAACAAAGACATAACCACCTTCACATCTCGGCACTCAGAGGCAAAAGCCTCTCTTAAACCAACTAATAAATAAAATGAAATTTGAAGGTGATTGCAATGATTTATGAGCACCTCGGCCATGATATTAAAGCAATATCAGCTAATGTAGTTTATTGCTGCTGTATTAAATATCCTCTAATTTTAGATTTCATTTTTTCTTTCAAATAATAATAATAATATAATAAGAAATAATAAAAAGGCAAAGTAACGAGAACTGAAGGGATAAAGCTACCAGATGGGAGCAACATCAAACACATAGATGAGACAGGATACAAATACCTGGGAATAATGGAAGGAGGGGATATAAAACACCAAGAGATGAAGGACACGATCAGGAAAGAATATATGCAGAGACTCAAGGCGATACTCAAGTCAAAACTCAACGCGGGAAATATGAAATAAAAACCATCACATGGGCAGTGCCAGTAATCAGATACAGCGCAGGGATAGTGGAATGGACGAAGGTAGAAATTCGCAGCATAGATCAGAAACCAGGAAACATATGACAATACACAAAGCACTACACCCAAGAGCAAATACGGACCAAGACGATACACAACACGAAAGGAAGGAGGGAGAGGACTACTAATAGTATAGAGTACTGCGTCACACCGAGAACAGAGCAACCTGGGGCAATATCTGAAAACCATGAAGACGAGTGGCTAAAGAGTGCATGGGAAGAAGGACTAATAAAAGTAGAAGAAGACCCAGAAATATACAGAGACAGGAGAATGACAGACAGAACAGAGACTGGCACAACAACCAATGCACGGACAATACATGAGACAGACTAAAGAACTAGCCACGATGACACATGGCAATGGCTACAGAGGGGAGTGCTCAAGAAGGAACGAAGGAATGATAACAGCGGCACACGATCAGGCGGCCTAAGAACCAGATATGTTCAAAGAACGATAGATGGAAATAACATCTCTCCCATATATAGGAAGTGCAATACGAAAAATGAAACCATAAACCACATAGCAAGCGAATGCCCAGCACTTGCACAGAACCAGTACAAAAAGAGGCATGATTCAGTGGCAAAAGCCCTCCACTGGAGCCTGTGCAAGAAACACCAGCTACCTTGCAGTAAATAAGTGGTACGAGCACCAACCTGAGGGAGTGATAGAAAACGATCAGGCAAAGATCCTCTGGGACTATGGTATCAGGACGGATAGGGTGATACGTGCAAACAGACCAGACGTGACGTTGATTGACAAAATCAAGAAGAAAGTATCACTCATTGATGTCGCAATACCATGGGACACCAGAGTTGAAGAGAAAGAGAGGGAAACAATAGATAAGTATCAAGATCTGAAAATAGAAATAAGAAGGATATGGGATATGCCAGTGGAAATCGTACCCATAATCATAGGAGCACTAGGCACGATCCCAAGATCCCTAAAAGGAATCTAGAAAAACTAGAGGCTGAAGTAGCTCCGGGCCCTCATGCAGAAGAGTGTGATCCTAGAAAACGGCACACATAGTAAGAAAAGTGATGGATCCTAATGAGGCAGGATGCTACCCGGAACCCCACACTATAAATACCAAACCCAGTCGAATTGGAGACTGTGATAGAGCAAAAAAAAAAAAAAAAAAAAAAATAATAATAATAATAATAATATTGCTTTTTTTGTCTACCACAGTCCTCCAATTCGACTGGGTGGTACTTATAGTGTGGAATCCCAGGTTGCATCCTGCCTCCTTAGGAGTCCATCACTTTTTCTACTATGTGCGCTGTTCTGGGAGCACACTCTTTCTGCATGAGGCTTGGAACTACTTCAGCCTCTAGTTTTTTCCAGAGTATTATTATTATTATTATTATTATTATTATTATTATTATTGTTATTATTATCATTATTATTATTATTAGTGTTATTTTTATCACAGTCCTCCAACTCGACTGGGTGGTATTTATAGTGTGGGGTTCCGGGTCTGCAATCCTGCCATCTTTAGGAGTACCCAGCCTAACTCTTCTTAACTATGTGCGGCCCGGTTGTTTCTAGGATCAAATCCTCCTCGCATGAGTCCTGGAGCTACTTCAGCCTCTAGTTTTTCCAGATTCCTTTTCAGGGATCTTAGGATCGTGTCTAGTGCTCCTATGATTATGGGTACAATTTCCACTAGGCATATCCCATATCCTTCTTATTTCTATTTTCAGGTCTTGTACATATCCATTTTTTCCGCCTTTCTTTCTCTTCAACTCTGGTGTCCCATGGTATTGCGACATCAATGAATGATACTTTCTTCTTGATTTTGTCAATGAACATCACGTCTGGTCTATTTGCATGTATCACCCTATCTGTTCTGATACCATAGTCCAGAGGATCTTTGCCTGATCGTTTTCTATTAATCCTTCAGGTTGGTGCTCATAC
Organism: Macrobrachium nipponense; assembly: GCF_015104395.2. NCBI lineage: Eukaryota > Metazoa > Arthropoda > Malacostraca > Decapoda > Palaemonidae > Macrobrachium > Macrobrachium nipponense. The sequence continues at coordinate 62,382,753 of NC_087202.1, read as the reverse complement.
CACTTATTACTACAAGGTAGCTGGTGTTTCTTGCACAGGCTCCAGTGGAGGACTTTTTGCCACTGAATCATGCCTCTTTTTGTACTGGTTCTGTGCAAGTGCCAGACATTCACTTGCTATGTGCTATATGGTCTAATTTTTCGTATTGCACTTCCTGCATATGGGAGAGATGTTATTTCCATCTATCGTTCTTTGAACATATCTGGTTCTTAAGGCCTAGCCTTGTGCCGCTGTTATCATTCCTTCAGTTTCCTTCTTGAGTTCTCCCTTCTGTCAACATTGCCATGTGTCATCGCTGGCCAGTTCTTTAGTCTGTCTCATGTATTGTCCGTGCATTGGTTTGTTGTGCCAGTACCTCCCTGTTCTGTTGTCATTCTCCTGTCTCTGATATATTCTGGGTCGTCGTCTACTTTTATCAGTCCTTCTTCCCATGCACTCTTTAGCCACTCGTCTTCACTAGTTTTCAGATATCGCCCCAGTGCTGTATTCTCGATGTTGACGCAGCCTTCTATGCTTAGTAGTCCTCTCCCTTCTTCCTTTCGTGTTATGTATAGTCCTGTCCACCCTATTTGCTCTTGGATGTAGTGCTTTATGTATTGCCATGTGTTTCCTATAGTTTTCCTGGTCTATGTTGCGGAGTTCTGCCTTCGTCCATCTACTATTCCTGTGCTGTATCTGATTACTGTACTACCCATGTGTTTATGGCTTTTTATCAGATATCTGGCATTGCGTTTTGACTTGAGTATCGCCTTGAGTCTCTGCATATATTCTTTCCTGATCGTGTCCTTCATTTCTTGCTGTTTTATATCCTCTCCTTCCATTATTCCCTGGTATTTATATCCCGTCTCATCTATGTGTTTGATGTTGCTCCCATCTGGTAGCTTTATCCCTTCAGTCCTTGTTACTTTGCCCTTTTGTATAACGACTAAGGCACATTTTTCTATTCCAAACTCCATCCTGATGTCCCCAGATACAATCCTTACAGTCTGGAGTAAGGTATCTATTTCCTTGATGCTCTTACCATACGCTTGATGTCGTCCATGAACATCAGGTGGTTAATTCTGTTGCCTCTTTTTTTGAGTTGGTATCCAGCATCCATCTCCAGCACTACTTTTGTTATGGAATCATGGCTATTACAAAGAATAGTGGGGATAGTGAGTCGCCCTGGAGGATCCCTCTCCTGATATTCACCTCTGCTAGTCTTATTCCAGAGCTTGTAAGTATTGTATTCCCATTGCGCATTGTATTTTTGAGAAAGCTGATGGTGTGTTTTCCTCTGCCCCATATATTTTCAGGCATTCTATTAGCCATGTCTGTGGTATCATGTCGAAGGCTTTCTTATAGTCAATCCATGCCATGCTTAGGATGGTTTTCCTTCTTTTACTGTTCTTCATTACCATTTTGTCTATGAGGAGCTGGTCTTTTGTACCCCTACACTTCCTTCTGCAGCCTTTCTGTTGGTGGGTGATGGTGTTTGTATCCTCTAGGTAGTTGTATAGCCTTTTCGCTGATGATACCTGTTAGTAACTTCCACATTATTGGTAGGCAGGTGACAGGCCTGTAGTTACTGGCTATATCTCCCTTACTCTTGTATTTCTGGACTAAGGAATGTATTCCTGTGGTCATCCATTTGGGCACAAGGTGATTTATGATACAAATACTGGAGTTGTTCTACTATTCTTGGATGTAGGGCATTGAAGTTTTTGAGCCAGAATCCATGGACTTCATCGGACCTGGGGCTTTCCAGTCGGGCATTTTCTTTAGTTGGTGTCTGACTGTGTCTGTCGTGATGCCAGTGAATCTTTGTTTTATTCTCCCTGTTTCTTCTGCCTTGATTTCCTGGAGCCATGTCACATGTTTGTTTGTGATACCGGATTGCTCCATAAGTTTTCACAGAGTCTCGTACTTGGTTCGGCTTCAGGAATTTCTTGGTGGTTGTCTTCCCCTCTTAGTTGGCTGTATAGTCTTTTCTGGTTGGTTCCGAATAGTTTGTTCTGTTGGTGTCCCTTATTCCTGTTCATGTACCGTTGGATCTTATGTGGTTTGGCCTTAAACCTCTGTTTTTACATCTTCTATTGTGTTGTTTAGTCTCCTCTCCTGTACTTTGTATTTCTCGTTCAGTTCCTCCCTTTCTTTTTCTTGCTTCTTAGCCTTTTTTCTGCCATCTCTTTCAGTTTACTCAAGTCAGATCTCATCACCATGATTTGATTTTCAAGGCGCCTTTTCCAAGGCGGTTGCTGTTTTGGTTTTTTGTTGGGTTGGTTGCGCTCGTGGTGTTGGTGTTTGTATCTCCATCAGTTCTGCTACGAATCTTGCTCCTGCATATGTCAAGTTATTTGTTTCTGTGGTATTGGTGGTGTGTATTAGTCTCATTATTTCACTGACCTCACATGTTTTCTCCCTTAATTTCTTGGTGGTGTAGGCTTTCATGGAGGGGATCTTTGTTCTCTCTGTATCTGGCATTCATCCATTGTCTGATCTTTACTGCACATTCCATCCTGTCTGTTTACTTCATCAGTGTTTCTTCACGTGTCATTGTTTGATAACTCATCATCCCTGTCGTCTTCTGTGCATAGTCTCTCAGTTCGTCTTCTTGTAATTCGTTGCTGTGTGTCATTTCCTTTCCAGTTCCTCTCTTTCTGTTGGGGAGGGCCAGTTCTTTTTCTTTATGTTCCTTACTTGGTCTGCCAGCCTCTGCTCTGTTTGGGGGGTGTTATTCCTTTCATTCCAGATGTTGACCATCCTTCTTCTATATCCTCTCTTCGTCGGGTTGCTTCTGATGTAGCATCTCCATATTTCCTTATTTTCTTCTCTTGTCCATTTCTTCCTCTGGTTTGCTTCTGTAGCTCTAGTCTCTGGTAGTTGGTTACTGCCGTTGTGGTGGTCAGTTACTGGATGACGACCTCCAAGTA